>NC_057951.1:317655-329973 GCF_018555375.3 Anguilla rostrata | reverse complement strand
TTCTGGGTTTGGGTTTTGATTGTTTGGGTTTTTAGACTGAGCTAGACTGAATTGAATGCGTGTGTGACGGTTGTTTTTTAACTGTTCTAGACTGAATAGAATGTTTTTGGTGACTGATTGGTTTGCTGGTAACTAATTAGAAGTTTGGGTTGTATAGAATGGATCAGAATGTTTGTGTGATTGTAGTAAATGTTTAAAGTCTGCTGTTGTGGTAAAACGAATTAAAAATTTTGGGTGGTTGTAGTGGAACAATTATGTGTTGGTGTTGGGAGAACGATTGAATTTGTTTGTGCTCCCAGGCAAAACCAAAAGGTGAGAAGAGCTCTACCAGACAAACTCACAGCTATTCTTTCAGCAGGACCCATCTCTGAAGCAAAGAGGAAACTGGCAAACTGTGAGTGGAATGCTATTGACAAATGGAGTATACTGCTGTGTGTGTGTGTGTGTGTGTGTGTGTGTATGTGTGTGTGTGTGTGTGTGAGAGAGAGAGAGAAAGTGTGAGTGTGTGTGTGCGCGCGTGTGTGTGTGAGAGAGTGTGTGCGTGCGTGCGTGCGTGTGTGTGTGTGTGTGTGTGTGAGAGTGAGTGTTTGTGTGCGTGAGTGTATGTGTGTGTGCGTCAGTGTGTGAGTTAATGCGTGATTGTGTGAGTTAATGATTGACTGTGAGCGTGTGTGTGTGAGTGTGTTTGTGAGTGACTGTGAGCATGTGTGTGTGAGTGTGTGAGTTAATGCATGATTGTGTGAGTTAATGATTGACTGTGAGCGTGTGTGTGAGTTTGTGAGTGACTGTGAGCATGTGTGTGTGTGTGTGAGCTGGCAGATTCTGTGTTGTGATTGATTGTTGTTTAGACTGAGCTAGACTGAATTAGAATGCGTTGTGTGACTGGTTGTTGTTTAGACTGTTCTAGACTGAATTAGAATGTGTTGTGTGACTGATTGTTGTTTAGACTGTGCTAGACTGAATTAGAATGTGTTGTGTGATTGTAGTAGAATGGATCAGAATGTGTTGTGTGATTGTAGTAGAATGAATTAGAATGTGCTGCGTGATTGTGGTAGAACGAATTAGAATGTGTTGTGTGGTTGTAGTGGAACGAATTATGTGTTGTGTGATTGTGGTAGAACGAATTAGAATGGGTTGTGCTTCGTGAACTCTCAATCACGGTTGATGGCACCACAGTGACTGCCTCTCACTCTGCAAAGAGCCTGGGGGTGGTCCTGGATGACCAGCTGGACCTCAAGGAGCACATCAAGGCAACATCACGGTCCTGCAGATTCCTCCTATACAACATCAGGAGGATTCGACCATACCTGACGACGCACTCCACCCAGCTGCTCGTCCAGGCTACGGTGACTTCTCGCCTTGATTATTGCAACTCTCTCCTTGCAAACCTGCCAGCTTGTGCCATACAGCCACTACAGATGATTCAGAATGCCGCTGCCCGACTCATCTACAACCTCCCCAAATTCTCCCACGTCACTCCCCTGCTGCGATCACTTCACTGGCTACCGGTCGCTGCCAGGATCCGATTCAAAGCCCTGACCCTTGCCTACACTGCCGCCAACAGGACAGCCCCCATCTACTTGCAGGACATGACTCAATTCTATGTGCCTGCTCGACCACTCCGCTCTGCGGCAGCAGGGCGTCTTGCAACCCCTCCCACCCGCCCAAAGGGATCACAGAGCTTCTCCACCCTAGCTCCCCAGTGGTGGAACGAACTCCCCGTCCCTCTCCGAACCTCCCCCTCACTATCCATCTTCCGCCGTGGCCTGAAGACTCATCTCTTCAGACTATACCTAGAATAACCACCACCACGCTGTGTATATATATATATATATATATATATATTAAAAAAAAAAAAAAAAAAAAACCCTTTTTCCTGTCACTTGTTACATGTTGCCCCATCCCTGCACTTCTTGGTAAATTGTATTTGTCCTAATACTCTAGCTTATTCTTCTGCCTAGTTTGGCTTTGCAGATGTTAGACCAGGATAGTGTTCTTTGTTCTCGGCTAGAAATAGCTTTACAAAATAAGTAATTGTACCTTACTGAACCCGTGTTCAGCAGTTGTCTACGATCATGAAAATGCACTTTTGTACGTCGCTTTGGATAAAAGCGTCTGCTAAATGAATGTAATGTAATGTAATGTAATGTTGTAGTAGAACGAATTAGAATGTGTTGTGTGGTTGTAGTAGAATGGATTATAATGTGCTGTGTGATTGTAGTAAAATGGATTAGAATGTGTTGTGTGATTGGTTGCTTTTCTCACTCCGTGCAGGGCCTGGAGCCCAGATCATGCTATCAGTCGCCAGAGGATTGATTGGCATTTTTTCTGACAGCACTGGGTGTGCGTGCAGCACACGCTATAACACAGCGCAACCCCAGCCATCAATAAAGTCTGTATACCTGCACTGTTTAGTCCGTCCTCTCTGTGCTACTGTGTACAAACAGCACTGTGTCCTTATTCTCTGTGTAACTGTGTACAGACAGCAATGTGTTCTTATTCCCTCTGTGTAACTGTGTACAAACAGCATTGTGTCCTTATTCTCTCTGTGTAACTGTGTACAAACAGCACTGTGTCCTTATTCTCCCTCTGTAACTGTGTACAAACAGCACTGTGTCCTTATTCTCTCTGTGTAAGTGTGTACAAACAGGCACTGTTTCAAACAATCTAGAGTTAAGGAGGGCATCTGATTTTGGTTTCCTCCCTTCTAACTGACTCTCTGGTTATGTTCCAACCTTTATACTCTGTAACTTTGGCAGTGCGCCACCATGACATAGCTGTTCAATGCGAGAAATATTTTGGTCAAATTTGTCCGTGGTTTTGCAGAAGATATTGTAGCCGGTTAAGTGAACGTGCAGATGGTACATCATAATGCAGTGTATACATTCGGTATATGTGGTGCAAAAGCAATTGTTGATAAGTAATAGGCAAATATTAGTGAGCAAAAAAGCACAGTTCAGAAACTTGCTTCTAGTGGGGCTTGAACCAGAGACCCTGCGATCCATAGACCATCACATTGACCACTCAGCCACAAAGGAACTAGCTGTTGAGATAGGAAATGTTTTAGAGTAAAAAGATATGTCTATTTTGCGTTTGTATTTGAGATTTTGATTGGATCGTGTAGGTGAAGGATTGGCTGGTGTTGGTAAAATGTCCAATGGGGAGACATTTTGTTTGTAGGCTAGGAGGCAGGAAGGAGGAGGAGGAGGAGAAGGAGAAAACGCAAAATGCCTTTAGTTTGGGGCTTTATTGCGTGGACGTGTGAAGTTGTTTATGAATTCTGTTCGTTGAAATGGGGTCAGAATGTACAGAAATTAATATTTTTAAGGGCTGAGTGTCTATGGCTGTTGTGGTTATATTTGTGGGGAACCCTGAAAAGTGCCAAACTTCAATATTTGCGCGTCTCTCAGCCCGAGAGACTCGAGCAAGCGATTGGTCTTGGTAGACATACGCGCTCTGATTGGCTATCCCCTTCAATTCATTGGTAGATTCTTGGTAGCGAACGGGGATTTGATTGGATCTCTCTACCAACAATTACAGAGACTCACGGCTTCCTCGGGGTGCCTTTAGAACTGACCTATATTTGGCCGGACGGCAACAGCGGGGCCAGCCCTACAAACACGAATGTCTGTGACTGACTGACTGAGTGATTGATAAAGTTACATCGCCCATGTCTGTGACGTCGGCCGGTTCGGTCCACTAGGTTTTAACCTGGTCTTGTTACACGGTCTATGGGTGGCACCCATTTGAGTTGTGTGTAATCTAATTGAGCTCATTTTTTCTGGAAAATATAGACTCAATTCAACTTTTTTCTGAAGTTGTTATTACTACTACTAATAATAATAATAATAGTAGTAATAATCTTAAAAATAATTTGTTTTAATGACATTTAACGTGATATACATTTGATGGTAGGCCTACCATAATGTGAAGGCATTCAAAACCTGACATCCTTTTATAAAACCAATTAAAGAAACCACCACTAGATAGAGCCACATGCTCAATAGTCACTGAAGTCAGCATTCAGATTATGGCTAATGTTTCTCAGTTGACAGTTGCTTTTGCAATCAAATGTCTTCATCTGCATATGAATTGGTTCAAGCAGCTTAATAGCAATCTTATCTTACTGTAAAATATTGTCTCACAGTTATGTCAAGTTATATATTTCTACTTTCAAAAATGAAACTGGAACTCACTCTGATATCAGAGAGCCATCAGGCACCAGCCATGCCTAATACCAGCTGATCTGGCTGCTCCAGCTGTCTGTGTCACACTGGGCTGCCTGTGTAGCATCCCTGCATATTGTATACTCCTGTGCTACTACTACTGTGACATTTGCAATGTTTATAACTTTCTATTGTCTGCATCTGTGATGCCCTTTAACATAACACAGTGCTGCAAACCACATTTCTCTACAGGGACAATAAAGTCAAGTCATGTTCAGTAGAGATGGCTTATATGAAATCCACTGTATTTTCCATGTGCAAGTAATTTCTGTTAAAGGTCACAAGTATTTATCTATAACCTTATATATGTATAGGAAAAACTAGCTTTGAGTGCATCAAGTTAAGGCCATTTTAGAAAGTGCCATGCGATTTCTGAAAACATTTTAAGAACATTATACATACTCTCCACACTGGAAGACATCTTGTGCATGTAGAGGCATTGTTATGGGCTCTGTTGTGGAGTTTCATGATTTTCCTCCATGATCAGCATGTCTCACTTTGCACGTCTGCTAGATGACTTGCTATATGTGAGAAGGAATCTGAATAAGATCATTTAGAAATTGTGTATATGAAAATAAGCTCCATATTATAATTGTGAGTGTTACAATGGTCATGTGCGGTCACTCTGCACAACAGAACTGAACAATGCCTTTAGCATCAGGTTTCTGGGGAGCTTATGATATGCCTCCTCCTAGGATAAAAAGTCAGATTATTAAAATATGAATAAAATCCAACCGGTTTATGAGTGAAGACCACATAGCACCGAGCGCCCCCGAAAGTACAGGAAGCATAGATAAACCCTTCAGACGTGGCCTTAAAACCATTTGAGCATAGATTTTGTACATGAGATGTGATGCACAAGTCAGCATGTGCCTGTTTACTCTGTACATTCAGATCAACCAGCCTGAGTCCATGTTCAGAGCAGGAACGCTGTAATGTGCGTGTGCTTACACGCCGATATGAATCATCACTCCTAAGAGACAAGCAGGATGGCTGTAGGATGGTGTTAACTCTGCTCCTGTTGTCTGTCATCCACGTTAGCCAGGGGGAATCCTCTGGAAACCAGCGACGACGCCGGGAAACCCCCTTGAAACTGATGTCAGATCAGGGAGTCGCAGGCAAGCAAATTCATTACAAACTACGAATTTATTCAATCAATTACTCATTCAATTGTCTGGTCGGGACCACAAACCAGACATGTACAAATCATTTAAGAAACAGAACCTTATTTGTTCGCGGCGTCAGTGTGTGCACTGAGTCGAGGAAGGATTACTACTCTACAGGATTCCAAAGAAAAACTGCCACGTTATGGGGTAATAATGGGGGGAAACAATATTTACTCAAACACATTTCATGTTACCATGCATTTCCTGGGTTAAGTCAATTAGGGTATCTACTTTATTTCCATATGAGGTCATTTCAAAATAATAGCTGAGACCTTAATTTCTGATACTGTATGTACTATATCAGATTTTCAGTGGATCAAAAGTTTACATACACTTTGTTAGTATTTGGTGGCATTGCCTTTTAATTGCTTAACTTGAATCAAACACTTGGGGTAAGCTTCCACAGGCTTCTCACAATACTTTGCCAGAATTTTTGCTCATTCCTCCTGCCAGAACTGGTGTAACTCAGTCAGGTTTGTGGGCCTCCTTGCGCAGGCACGCTTTTTCATTGCAGTCCACAAATTTTCTATGGGATTCAGGTCAGGGCTTTGTGATGGCCGCTCCAATACTTCCACTTTGTTGTCTTTAAGCCATTTTGTTACAACCTTGCAGGTTATGCTTAGGATCATTGTCCTAGTGGAAGACCAAGTTCTGACCAAGTTTTAACTTTCTAGCTGATGTCTTGAGGTCTTGCTTCAGTATTTCTAGATAATCCTCCTACCTCATGATGCCATTTATTTTCTGAAGTGCACCAGTCCCATTTCCAGCAAAACACCCCCACAACATGATGCTGCCATTCCCATACTTCACAGTTGGGATGGTGTTCTTCGGATTAAAAGCCTCTCCCTTTTTCCTCCATACATAGTGCTGACTGTTATGGCCAAACAGTTCAATTTTTGTTTCATCTGACCAGAGAACACTCCTCCAAAAGGCTAGGTCTTCGTCCTGGAGATCACCTGAGAACTTCATTCTGGCTTTTTTATGCCGGCCTTGGAGTAGGGGCTTTTTCCTTGTACAGCAGCCTTTCAGGCCATGGCGATGTAGGATTCTCTTAATGGTGGATGCAGATACTTTGGTACCTGATGCTTCCAACTCCTTCACCAGTTCCTTTGTTGTGGTCTTGGGGTTCAGTTGAACCTTTCGGACCAAAGATTGTTTAGCCCTGGGAGTTAATTTGTGCTTCCTTCCTGAACTCTGCAGTGTCTGTGTGGTCCCAAGATTTTTATATTTGTATACAATTGTTTGTACAGATGTTCGTGTTACCTTCAGTTGTTTGGAAATTGCTCCTAAGGAGGAACCAGACTTGTGGAGGTCCACAATTTTTTGGCAGAGTTGCTTGGATTTTCCCATCGTATCATGGGCAAAAAGGCAGTGGCTCTAAAAGTAGGCCCTTAAATACAGCCACATGTGCCAATTAACTCCCAATTAACTCCTAATTATGACAATTGGCCAATCAGAAGCTTCTAAAAAGTAATTGCATCAATTTCTGGAATCTTCCAGCCTGTTTAAAGACACACTAAACTAGGTGTATGTAAACTTTTGACCCACTGGAATTTTGATATAGTGAATTAAAGCTGAAATAAATATGTCTCTAATTGATTTTTTTTAAATTACCTCTGATGTGAACAAAGCAGATGCCTTAATTGACTTGCCAAACTAAATGTTTGGCAACAGGAAATGTGCAGAGTTATGAAAGACTGAGTTTGAATATCTTTAGCCTAGGTGCATGTAAGCTTTTGGCCTCAACTGTATGTATGTGTATACATGTCTCTCTCCAGATTTAATTATGGTACATACATTTATATGCATTATTATTATTATTATTGTTATTATCAGTTACTCATATAAAACACAGTACATAATGAAATATCTCAACAAAAACAAGTTCTCAATGTACAAAAATGCCAAGATACTCACCCATACAAAGTACTGTCTATAAGCCTATAATTCAAACTTGCAAAATCTAGGCCTTTAAAAGTTTTTTGACATTAATACTTTTCATATAAAAAAGGGGTGGGCGGTGAATAAATAAATACATATAATAATGGAAAATATTTTGGCCTGTTAAAACATTTTTTAATCTTACAAAACTATCCAGACATATGTTTTCCCAATTAATGTACTGTATGGCTGTGGGTTGCATGAAGTTTAACACAATAGTACCATTTATTGTACAATGTAAAAATCATATTTGTGAATAATAATAATAATAATTTTATTCCAAACAGCACCCAAAGCACTGGATGCAGACAATTGTTCAAACATAGTGTCGCCATTTTCACAATTTCAGGTGTAACAGCTGAATAGCTAAATTTCTGTGATTGGCGTTTCACTTTCATGTGACACACACTTTGAATAACAACATTCTCAACATAGAATGAGACCATCTAACTGCTCATGATATTAGCTCTCCAACAACACCAAACATGACTACTGCATATTAGATTGGCTAAGTAGTTTAGACAAAGACCGTGAAACAAAGTCCTGGTCCCAAAAACACTTAAGTGTGCCAGGAATCTGCTAAGATAACAAGAACCTGCTGGAAAGATGTATTGCACTGATGTGCTTTTCTCATGTTCAGTAGTAGTAGTTATAATCTCATAAAAAACGTGTTTTCAACATACAAAAATGCCAAGTTACTCACACATACAAGACCAGTACAGGCCTGCCATTAAAAGTATTGATATCAAAATGACGCCACGTTACGGTACTACAAACAATATAGGCTATCTTGCCTCACCGAAATTAAATAAGACGTATTCCAAAGCAATGCTACCCAATATTTCCTCAATTCTTTCAAGTCACTTGGCCCTGTGTTTTGTAATCTTACCATTTCACAATGTCATGCAAACTTTGTGTCAGATCAAAATGTCAAATATTTCGAATTTCCTCATGGAACACATTGAAATTCATGTACAAAACTGCTGGTGAGTAACTACAGGAAGCATATTTCTCCAGAAAACATATGTTTATACTTGCTTCTGAACTGAATTTGAGTACATGTACAAGTTATTGTATATTTGCTACGTACAATAAATAATGCATGTAAAATACATATTGTACATACATACACAGAGAACTTCTTTATCCCCATGGGGACATTTCCCTCGCAGGATGTCACATTCACATTTACGAACACAGACGTATACCAAGAAACATATTATCATTCACGCAACAGAAAGGCTGGGCAGCGAAATACATACATACCAATACAAATTGGACATATACACGCCTATTCCATCAATCCTGACTGTGAGAAAGCCATCCACACATATGTTTGGCCTGTCCATGTAGTGCATGCTTATACACACAGGGCCAAGTGACTTGAAAGAATTGAGGAAATATTGGGTAGAATTGCTTTGGAATACATCTTATTTAATTTCGGTGACGCAAGCCGTAACTTGGCGTCATTTTGATATCAATACTTTTAATGGCAGGCCTGGACTGGTCTTGTATGTGTGAGTAACTTGGCATTTTTGTACGTTGAAAACGTGTTTTTTATGAGATATATAAAACTCCGCCCATCGAACATTCAGTTCAGCCAGTAGGCTAAGTAAGGAAATGCGGTCCAAAAGAGAAACTGAAACTTAACGGTCCTTTTAATAACGGAGGAGAAAGAATCCCCAGGAAAAAAGGAATTAAATTAAATGTAAAAAACGGAGTAAACAGTCTGTTGTGGAGTGGAACTGAGGTAAGAGAAGCTGAAGGTAAAGGGATGCGGGAGGAAATGGGAATCTGCAGGTATAATCGCATTAACCCGCGTAATTCAGAAAAACTGACAGCTGCAACTAGCAATAAAATGGTGGGTTTAAGGCGTAGCCTGATAAGCTAAGTGCTCACACGGAGTCCGAACATAGCCTACCATTTAGACCAGAAAGTAATATTGAAATAACCTTTAAGAAAGTTTACTTCCGTATTTTTGATATTCCATGACCATTTCGACCTCGTGAGGAGGTAGCCTAGCGAGACGGAGGTCAATTGTCGCTCGTTGTTGACATTTTGACGCTGCCGTATAAACCCGGATTTCGTTTTTAATTAAACGATTAAGAGGTTGTTACTTATTCTTTTATGTTTTATAGGAAATCATTCCCATTACTAAATCAAATTAATTGGTTTGCAATATTGAGGCAAAATATACAGTGGAGTGATTATATTAGGCAGAGATTACTCTATATTTCATTTCATTTCAACTTTATTCAAGACTCATCTTAAAAAGAGGTCCATAGCAGGTAAAATTAGGGTTGGGTATCAAGAACCAAATTTCCAAGAACCGTGGATTCGATAAGGCACGTGCATTTCGATCCTGCAGTTCGGTTCCTAACTTATGCATATTTCAGTCGCGCTCCCGAGTGAACTGCAGGAAGCATTTTACAGTCCATAAAAGCTGCACTTATCTGCCAAGACCAGCTACGCGGACCTAACGTCACGTCATTTGTTACGCAGTACCTCAACAAAGCACGCGAGAAGAGACCAAGCGGCCAAAACCAGACTTCGTTTTTGAAGCTCATTTCCTGGTGTTGTAGTTACTGGTTGCTCACTAGCGCCACTACGGATGGCTCCAGTATAGGTATTTTCATATCCGGTTTCCATGTAAGTCTACGGTACAAATGCAATAAAAATACAAAGCCACTAATTTTTTCTCACAAGAACAAATAGTCATAATAGGTGTATTTTATTCGTCTTATGACTGTCCATGGGTCTATTTTATGATTTATTGCATCATTTGGGCACAGGGCCAATATTTGTTCTGGACCAATGAGGTACAGCTTGCGTCACTTCCGGATTACTTCGGAGGACTATGCTACAGTAGGGGCCACAGTCTATGGTCACTGGGGTGGGCGGTGGCGCTTCTTGGCCTTGCCATTGCGGCTCCGGCTACGGTCCGCCTGTGCTAAGTCTGAAAATGCAGGCATCCCATTTCGTGGTGATTTCATTATGGCGTGTGCTATTTACAGCTGCACTAGACGACCATAAAATAATCCTCCTCTTAAGTTTTTCGGTAGCCGAGTCATTTTTACTATTTCCTTTAGCCTACTTAACCAAATAATTACTTGGCAGAAAGCGTAATCAGCCTGCTATATTTGGTAGTCCAGTAGTAGCCTGTGCTAAAACAGTTCGCAACTTCGGCTACCAAGCCATTTGACTAGCTAGCTAACCCTAACCGGCAAATATTCCATCTGTCAAACGTGTTTGACGGCTTGTCAGTCGTGTACATTCCGTAAATGTCTACCTGGGCTATGCTGCACGAATGTGACAAAGCTACAAGCTAGCAAGAAAATAATAAATAATGTACATTGAATTTCTAATTATTTTGTCTTTATGCAACAGGTGGAAAACTTGCTCTTCAAAGTTCGTTGTCATATTTACACGCCTGTAAATCAGTTATTAAAATACTTGGTAGATTTGTTAATCACCGCTGACAGTGTTAATTTTTAATTCGGTCAGCTAGCGTCACCCAGCAAGTAAACACCACAAACGGCGATGGAGTAGCTAGTAGTAGCAGGCTCATTAACTGACTGGCGAAAACCTACGACGATAACTTGCTCGGTTAACAGCAGATCTACCAGACAGTTATACGAAAATTTGCCTAGTCAAATCACCAGTAGCCTACACATCTCCGATTGATTGACCATCAGTGTAGTCATTGTTCTTCCCCTGTGGTTCATATTGCTAACGCGTGAGCTAACCACGGATAGCCTACCTAGCTCACTGGCAAGCTGATATGCTAGCTAAGCATATTCGTTTTGCTGAGAAACATAAATTGAAGATAACTGAACATAGCCTAATTGTATTTTTAATGTCATACATATAACGTGATTACATGACACAGTACAGTCACGGATGGAAATTAAACTCCGTAAACATCTGATAATATATTTTAAACCATAACGGCAGACAGTCAGCTAGCCTCGTTCAGGTTGAGGGGCTTTTCCGCACCGGACTGTCAATCAAATTTTAAAAATCACAAGACCGCTTAACTCTATGGTTTTGGCTCCAAATCGAGAAAATGGCCGCGCCCGCCATTGAGCTTCAAAACGTGTTTTAGAGACCCACGGAGAGTCAATGGGTGACGTCACAGTAGCTTTGTCCATATTTTTTACAGTCTCTGGAAGAGACACGTTTTACCATATCTGTTTACATCCTGGACCATGGCTGACCGCAGCAAACGCTCGAAAGTTTGGCTTAGCTTCATTAAAAAAGATAACGACACAGCAAAATGCAATGACGGTTCGCAGTTGAATATAGCGTTTTTTCTCGATATAATTGTGCCGCTGTGTTAACACATTACTACGGTTGCGGGTCAGGCACTCTTCACAGTAAGAAGAAATTTTAGGATAACGCTTCCGATTTTGCTTGTGTCGAAAGTGCTGCGACGGAAACAGCGACAGATTTACCAACTAGCCACATCTATCCAAAATGTAAACAAGTCAGGCAGTTTTCACGGTCAAAAATTTTATGACAACGTCTCACGCTCAGGTACAAAACAGATGACCTGACATTCGCTTTTTATATTGAAGGTAAACGAATGATGTCTACAAATTATTTTTATTTATTTTTTGTTATATTTTTCCATTATTTATTTAAATAGTTTTGGTTTGTAATGGTTTTTGTTGATCATTCCTTATAAGAAAGAGTAATATTTATTTTTATAAATGAAGGGAAAAAGAAACCTTGCTGTCACAGTTGACAGTTTACTGATTATAGCCTAAATGTGCCAAGAATAAAGGTAGGTTAACTTTTGTTCTTGAAATATTTGTTCTTTTTTTCTCTCCAAAAGGTCTTCTAGTTTTCCCACTAGGAAAAAAATAAGGTTGGCTGACCTTACAATTCATATATGTATGTGTTTGTGACCAGTGGCTCTTTGTTTCAAGCTGTTTGTTTATAGGGTAAACGGACATGGAACAACGCAGGCACACAATTATTAT
>NC_057951.1:303854-317555 GCF_018555375.3 Anguilla rostrata | reverse complement strand
AGGGTCGCATTTCTCACTCTCATAATAAAACGCTTTGCAAAAAGAACTGATATCTCATAAAAACACGTTTTCAACGTACAAAAATGCCAAGTTACTAAAAAGTATTGATATCAAAATGACGCCAAGTTACGATACTACAAACAATATAGGCTATCTTGCCTCACCGAAATGACATAAGATGTATCTCAAAGCAATGCTACCCAATATTTCCTCAGTTCTTTCAAGTCACTTGGCCCTGTGTTTTCTAATCTTACCATTTCACAATGTCATGCAAACTTTCTGTCAGATCAAAGAGACAAATATTTTGAATTGCCTCATGGAACACATTGAACATTGTACATTGAAATTAATGTATAAATTCATTAATGTACAGAACTGCTGCTGAGCAACGGCAGGAAGCACATTTCTCCAGAAAACATGTTTATACTTGCTTCTGAACTGAATTTGAGTACATGTGCAAGTTATTGTATATTTGCTACGTACAATACATACTGCATGTAAAACACATATTGTACATACATACATAGAGAACTTCTTTATCCGCATGGGGACATTTCCCTGGCAGCATCTTACATTCACATTCACGAACACACTTGTACCAAGAAACATACTATCATTCACGCAACAGAAAGCCTGGGCAGCGAAATACATAGCCCTACATACCAATACAAATTGGACATACACACACCTATTCAATCAATCTTGACTGTGAGAGAGCCATCCACACATATATTTGGCCTGTTCATGTAGTGCATGCTTATACACAGGGCCAAGTGACTTGAAAGAACTGAGGAAATATTGGGTAGCATTGCTTTGAGATACATCTTATGTCATTTCGGTGAGGCAAGATAGCCTATATTGTTTGTAGTATCGTAACTTGGCGTCATTTTGATATCAATACTTTTTAGTAACTTGGCATTTTTGTACGTTGAAAACGTGTTTTTTATGAGATTTTTTTTACTATGCGGACGCAGCCATAGTCTTTTTTTGCTTCGGAAGGTTCCTAACTGAGTGAAATGACCCGGAAGTATCTAAGTGGCAGCCATGATTACATTACATTACATTACATTACAGGCATTTGGCAGACGCTCTTATCCAGAGCGACGTACAACTAAAGCCGGGCACCCACCGCACGCGTATCGACCGCGAGCGCACTACGCGCGTATTACGCGCGTAACTGAAGCGTAGTTGAAGTACTGTTATTACAACGGCAGCGGGCGACGTCGTCTCCACCAGATGCGAACGCGTCGCGTACCGGCTGCGAAGCTCGCGCGACACAAGCGAACTGAAGCGTAGTTTTTCGCTTCTGTTCTATTTTTTCGGCTTGTCGCGCGTCACGTTGGCCTGTTTATACACAGAAATATGCTCTAAAATGCTAGGTATACATGCTCTGATTTATATTTCATCCTTATATTACTGGGGATGTGTCCCTAGTTACCTCCAGATATTTTATAAGCAGCTAAAAAATACAAGCCTTTTCGTTTTGTAAAATAAATAAATAACTGGAACCTGGGGAAAAGGCAAACTTAGTTTCGCTGTCTATTTTGCGGAGGGGGTGGGGTAAATTTGAAAATACACCACAGAAAGACGTAGCCTATTGAATGACGTAGAAGTGAATGCACCGAGCAGGGGTTTGTTAGCTCGAGTGTTGGGATGTAGTTTTCAACCAACCATTGCTCAGCCTATTTGACTTCTCCGATGTCTTCATTCGCCGTGCTTTCAAAAGGGTCTTGTTAATAAAAATCAGATAATCCACAGAGCTTTTAAAAAAATCAGATTATTTAGTGGTCTTGCCGATGAAAATGCACCTATTTTATAAATGAAGTTGTAAGCAAGCCTTTATTGTACTTGTACTTCAAAGCTTCCGGTGTTCATGACGTTGTGGTGTTCATATCCCTTCAAGATTAAACTGTTACTGTCTTTTTCATGATTAGCTGATTTTACTAAATCTGATCCTATAAATGTTTTGACGTGAATGACAAGACAACACGGGGATTCCCAATGGTTGATTACGGATTATTTATTATTATCATGATCATTACATATTCTTCATGAAATTGGCACGCTTGTTAACCAAGCAAATAAATGAATACAGTTTGAGTTTGATTGTTATGCAGGCTACGTTGCGATTTAAGTTTATGGTAATTCTTGAAAGCGTTTACTTTTACGTATTTACGAGTTAACGAAATATTACCAAATTAACAAACTGAAAAGGGTCTCTCACCAAAGTATTCACTTAACCCATAATCAACAGTCGTGAACAAACGTGAAATACACAATGTAATCCCACTGCAGACTGCGAGAGCTACTAGGAATATAGAGATTTAAGCAAGCCTTTGCGCGACACAAACGGAACCAGTGGAGACACGCTACGCGCCGCGTCGTGCTGCTTCGCCGTGCTGCTTACGCGACGCTTACGCGACGCGTGCGGTGGGTGCCCGGCGTAAGTGTATAACCATAACCAGGAACAAGTATGACGAAACCCCTAGAGAGAAGTACCGGTCCAAGTACAGGGAACAACCGCATAGTTCAACTTGGACCCTGATGGTTAAACTGATTAACACTAACAACGAGAACGGCAACAACGCAATCTATGGAAAAATAAAAATAAATAAAAATACAAGTAGTCGTTAAGACAGTTGATGCGCCTAAGTCACCTATGAAACAGCTGCCTAGTTACAACCCTAAGTTTAGTCATTTACAGGGGGGAAGGGAGGGATGGGGAGAGGTGCAGCCTGAAGAGGTGGGTCTTCAGTTGTCGTTTGAAATGGGTCACAGTCTCAGCTGTTCTGACCTCCACAGGGAGGTCATTCCACCATCATGGGGCCAGAACAGACAGGAGACGTGTTCTGGAAGTGCAGGTGCGAAGAGGGGGAGGTGCTAGGCGTCCTGAGGTAGCAGAACGGAGGGATCTGGCTGGCATGTAGGGTTTGAATATCTTGTGGAGGTATGCTGGGGCTGGTCCCTTGACTGCCTGGTATGCTAGGACCAATGTTTTAAATTTGATGCGAGCTATAACAGGCAGCCAGTGGAGGGTAGTGAGCAGGGGAGTTACGTGGGAGTGTCTGGGGAGGTTGAAGACCAGACGAGCCGCAGCATTCTGAATGAGCTGCAGGGGTCTGGTGGCAGATGCCGGTAGTCCAGCCAGAAGAGAGTTGCAGTAGTCCAGGCGGGATAGAACCATTGCTTGGACCAGGAGCTGGGTTGAGTAGGTGGTGAGAAAGGGGCGGATGTTGTATAGGAAAAATCTGCATGCCCGGGTTACTGCTACAATGTTGTTGGAGAGGGACAGCCTGTTGTCCATCATCACTCCGAGATTCTTGGCGCAGGGTGATGATGTCACTACGGTGTCCCCTAAGGAAATGGAAAAGTCGAGGAGGGGAGAGGATAGAGCAGGAATAAAGATTAGCTCCGTCTTTCCCGGGTTGAGCTTCAGGTGGTGATTGTCCATCCAGCTCTGAATGTCCCTCAGGCAAGCGGAGATGCGGGCAGGGACCTGTGTGTCCGATGGGGAGAAGGAGAGAAAGAGTTGCGTGTCGTCGGCATAGGAGTGATAGGACTAGCCATGGGCAGATCTTACAGGGCCAAGGGATCTGGTGTACATGGAGAAGAGAAGGGGACCCAGGACTGAGCCCAGGGGAACTCCGGTGGTGAGGGGACGGGGTGGTGATACCTTACCCGCCCAGGCAACCTGGAAGGAACGGTCAGAGAGGTAGGACTCAATCCAGTCAAGGACTGTGCCGCGGATCCCTGTTGCTGCCAGGGAGGACAGGAGGGTAGAGTGGTCCACAGTGTCAAATGCAGCGGAGAGGTCTAGAAGAATCAGGACAGAGGAGAGGGAGGCTGCTCGTGCGGCATGGAGTGACTCACTGACCGAGAGGAGTGCAGTCTCGGTCGAGTGGCCAGGCCTGAAGCCAGACTGGTGGGGATCAAGCAGGTTGTTCTCAGAGAAGAAAGCAGAGAGCTGGTTAGATGCAGCACGTTCAAGTGTTTTGGATAGGAAAGGGAGGAGAGATACCGGGCGGTAGTTCTGAATGACTGAAGGATGTAGTGTGGGTTTCTTCAGTAGCGGGGTGATGTGGGCCTTCTTGAAGGATGAGGGGAAACATCCAGAAGATAGGGAGGAGTTCACGAGGGAGGCGACAAAAGGGAGGATGTCTGGTGTGATTGCTTGAAGGTGAGATGAGGGGATAGGGTCGAGGGCGCAGGTGGTAGGGCGGTGGGTGAGCAGAAGCTGGGAGACTTCAGTGTCTGAGAGGAGAGAAAATGTGGAGAAACGGGGCGGAGGACGCAGAGGGGGCAAAGGAGCTGCGGATGTCTGCAATCTTTTCGTCAAAGAATGCTGCAAAGTCATCTGCAGTGAAGGAAGACTGGGGTGGAGGAGGTGGCACGCTGAGGAGAGAAGAGAAAATAGAGAAAAGTTGACGAGGGTTAGAAATGGAGTTATGAATTTTGGTTTGGTAGAATTTTGCCTTAGCGGCAGTGACAGCAGAAGATAAGAGCTGTTCGAATTATCTAAAATGGCTTGCCATATTTTGGCTAGTAATATCTTAGATTCAGTTATGCAAAAAGATCATTTAGATATTGTCAGGATTCTGCCTTTTTCTGTTTCTGTTTTTTCCTTTTCTGGGCCGCCAGATGGCGGTACTTCAGTTTGTATTTCAGTTTGCTCCCTCTTTAGTTACCCCTGTGTTAATTGTATTATTGTTTTCAATTATTCTGTCATTGTTTTTCTTTGTGTCTCGTTATCCCTCCCTGCTCTGGTTTGATTGTGCTTTGAGTTCACCTGTGTCTTGTTATCTTTGTGGCTATTTAAGTTCTCTGTTTTCCTTTTTTGGGTGCTGGCTCTTTGTGTTTCTGCCTGAGAGTATCTGCCTGTCTGTTTCTGCCTGCGTTTCTGTCTGTGAGTTCTGCCCTGCCTGAGTTCTGTTTCCTTGTGTTTTTTTTTTTTTTTTGAAAATTCTGCTGTTTTTGTTTTTGAAAGTGCCCTGTCTGGCCTTGTTTTTGTTCCCTGTTTTCTGTTACCTGTATGAGAGTAAAGTCTTTGATTGTATTTGCCATTTTGGAGTTCCTGGTGTTTTTCCCACTCTGTGTTTGGGTCCTGGTCCCCCGTTACCTGACATATCTTAAATCCGGAGGAATGAAAGATATCTTTAACTGAATTTATGACTAAGTCAGAGCTAATGTGGAGATCTCTAATTTGAGTTATGACTAGTCATAATTGAAATGGCGATACAGTATCTGGAGTTCACGTTTTGGATAGTCAAAACTGAATTGTAGGTATCTTTTAATTGGAGGTCCCATACAACTGAATGGCGAAAGTAACTTCAGTCTTGCTAGCAAAATGTAATTCGAGATATTAAAAGTTTTTTGATGAGTGAAAATGCAGTTAGATATCTGAAATTAGCTCTGACTAGTCTTAAATCAGTTACAGGTACCTGTAATGTGAATCTGGTCAGGCTATTAAATGTTTGTGACACAGCACCTTAATTGGCACTAAACAGGCACAGAAAACAAACGGATTGGGAACTGGCGCCCTCTAGTGTGACGGTTGGATTCAGGTAGGGTTATTTCCCAAAAATATATAAAAATAATTGGCACCCCTAAAGATTCTTATAAATAAAATCAAACTAAATCTACACCAATATTAAGAGAAACTCTTGTGGCCTTCCATTGCTTCCTGTTTCACTGGAGGATTAAACTGAGAACCTGCTTCTGAAACCCATTTTTCATCTTCACCACAGAGAAAGACAAAGAACTGACAAATGATTGTCAGTTGCTGACCGTTGAAAATCAGGCAATGGATCAAAAAATAAACTGAAGATGCTAGTTACTACTGTGAGGGCAATAATGAAGTTTAAAACTGCTGGAGGGCAGCATGGTGGTGTGTGTGGAGTTTGCATATTCTCATCCCATGTCTGCATGGGTTTCCTCCCACAGTCCAAAGACATGCAGGTTAAGCTAATTGGAGACACTAAATTGCTTGAATGTATGAGTGTGTAAGTGCATGGTGTGTGTGCCCTGTGATGGATTGGTGACCTGCTCAGGGTTTTTTCCTGCCTCTTGCCCAATGCATGCTGGGAGAGGCTCCAGCCCCTCTCACAACCATGTCCAGGAATATGATGTGGGATGGATTTAAGGATGCATATACTGAAAAGAAAAATACGGTGGTGGATCTTTAATGTTATGGGGCTACTTTGCTCACACTGGTCCTCGGGCCCTTGTTAAGGAAAGCAGCATTGTGAACTCTACCCAAGGACCAGGACAATTCAGCCCTAAACCTGACTACCTCTGCCAGCAGACTGAAACTAGTGGATCTTTCAGCAAGACAATGACCCCAAATTCACGTTAAAATCCACAAATAAAAAGGTTAATGATGCAGAAGCATCATTGTGCAATGGCTACAACAGTCTAAAGACTGCTGAAACTCCCTGAAAACCTGTGACTCAATTGAACAGCACAGCCCATAAGCACGGATCAACAAAGACATCAAGATCTGGAAAGATTGTGGGTGGAGGAAGAGTCTAAGATCCCTCCCAATGTGTTCTCTGGTCTTATGAGACGTTATGTAAAAAGACTCAGTGCCATTATCCCTGCAAGGGGAGGGTGCACACAGTACCAAATAAGGGGTGCCAATAATTGTGATGCACATTTTTTGTAAAATTGTTGTATCATCTGAGAAATGTGTCATTTTGGTAGTTTCCATTATATCATTAAATATATTCCATATGTTGGACAATGAAAATATACCTCAGCACTGGTAATCTTTATATTCAACGGTCTTAGTAATTGTTATCATGGGTGAAGAATATTTTGGAGGGAATTGTATTGCTGTACAGTTTATAAGTTTATAGCTCAGTTAATTTCCAGATTTGTCTGTTCTATGAGATTTGATGTATGTGTGTGTCTGTGTATTATTATGTCTGTGTGTTATCATGTTCTTCTTGTGTGTATTTACAGGTCTGCCAATTTGGGTCAGAACCCACTTGTGAATCTGATCTGGTGTGTACAGGTGTCCTGAGACAGGGGGCGCTGTTTCTAAAATGAGTTCCTCAGAGAAGACCGAGACTGAGGATGGAACCCATTGCCCTGCGAGAAAGAGGTAAAAATGCATGAATCAGAGAGTCAATGTGCTGTGAGTTAGAGCTGCAGTAAGAGGATGAGTTTAACTGTAAGCTCTGTCTCCATGTGCTGTGAGTTAGAGCTGCTGTAAGAGGATGAGTTTAACTAGAAGCTGTGTCTCCATGTGCTGTGAGTTAGAGCTGCAGTAAGAGGATGAGTTTAACTGGAAGCTCAGTCTCCATGTGCTGTGAGTTATAGCTGCAGTAAGAGGATGAGTCTACTCTGTACCCATGTCTGTGTTAAGGCTCAAGCCTGTCTCCATGTGCTGTGAGTTAGAGCTGCACTAAAGGATAAACTGAGTGATCTGAGTTAGAGCTAGAAGGTTGATTTAACTGGATTTGTCTCCATGGGGTGCTGCATGATGAGTAACTGAAGTCTGTTCATGTCTATTTAAGAGTGTATGAGTTTAATACTTCATGTGCTGTAGTTAGAGCTGCAGAAAGATGAGTTTACTGGAAGCTCTGTCTCCATGTTGTCACAGGTCCGGTAGAGAGGGCAGAGTCACCTGTACCCAGCTGTCTGTCTATGAAGAGTGATCATTCAATGCTTCATCCATTCAACTTCAGAGGAGAGTTCACAGGTGATCAAAGGTAATGAAACATGTTGATACTGACGCTACGGTTGAATAAAACTTAAATCTCAGTGGCTACTTTTTGGTTTAGTGGGGTGTATGATAGCACATTCTCGTCAACATGTGTGTATTCACTCATTTTAAAGTGTCATGATGTGTTTTATATCACATTCAGATGTGCTGTTAGTTAGAGCTGCAGTAAGAGTATGAGTTTTACTGGAAGCTCTGTCTCCATGTGCTGTGAGTTAGAGCTGCAGTAAGAGGATGAGTTTCACTGGAAGCTCAGTCGTCTCCTGCTGTGAGTTAGAGCTGCAGTAAGAGGATAAGTTTAACTGGAAGCTCTGTCTCCTTATGCTGTGAGTTAGAGCTGCAGTTAGAGGATGAGTTTAACTGGAAGCTCTGTCTCCATGTGCTGTGAGTTAGAGTTGCAGTAAGATGATGAGTTTAACTGGAGGCTTTGTCTCCATGTGCTGTGAGTTTGAGCTGCAGTAAGAGGATGAGTTTAACTGGAAGCTCTGTCTCCATGTGCTGTGAGTTAGAGCTGCAGTTAGAGGTTGATTTTAACTGGATGCTCTGTCTCCATGTGCTGTGAGTTAGAGCTGCAGTAAGAGGATGAGTTTAACTGGAAGCTCTGTCTCCATGTGCTATGAGTTAGAGCTGCAGTAAGATGATGAGTTTAACCTGAAGCTCTGTCTCCATGTTCTGTGAGTTAGACCCGCAGTAAGAGGATGAGTTTAACTGGAAGCTCTGTCTCCATGTACTGCGAGTTAGAGCTGCAGTATGAGGATGAGTTTAACTGGAAGCTCTGTCTCCATGTTTGTTCAAGCTGCTAGAGAGGAGAGTTTAACAGCTCTGTCTCATGAGAGTGTTAATGCATGCGTAAAATGATGGGGTTTAACAGTGTCGTCAATCATGTTGGATAGACGCGCTAAGGATGAATTAAAACTGAATCTCATGGTTTTATGGTTAGTGGGTGTAGAGCATTCGCAAAGGTGATGCAATTTTAACTGGATGTTTGATCATTCCAATTGCTGTAGTTAGAGTCTGCAGTAAGAGTATGAGTTTTACTGGAAGCTCTGTCTCCATGTGCTGTGAGTTAGAGCTGCAGTAAGAGGATGAGTTTCACTGGAAGCTCAGTCGTCTCCTGCTGTGAGTTAGAGCTGCAGTAAGAGGATAAATTTAACTGGAAGCTCTTTCTCCATTTGGTGTGAGTTTGAGCTGAAGTACGAGGATGAGTTTAACTGGAAGCTCTGTTTCCATGTGCTGTGAGTTAGAGCTGCAGTAAGAGTATGAGTTTAACTGGAAGCTCTGTCTCCATGTGCTGTGAGTTAGAGTTGCAGTAAGAAGATGAGTTTAACTGGACGTTCTGTCTCCATGTGCTGTGAGTTAGAGCTGCAGTAAGAGGATAAATTTAACTGGAAGCTCTGTCTCCATGTGGTGTGAGTTGAGGAGTACAGATAGTTTAACTGGAAGCTCTGTTTCCATGTGCTGTGAGTTAGAGCTGCAGTTAGAGGATCAGTTTAACTGGAAGCTCTGTCTCCATGTTTGTTCACAGGGTCCGGGTAGAGAGGGCAGAGTCACCTGTACCCAGCTGTCTGTCTATGAAGAGTGATCATTCAATGCTTTATCCAAACAACTTCAGAGGAGAGTTCACAGGTGATCAAAGGTAATGAAACAAGTTCATACTGACACTACGGTTGAAAAAAACGTAAATCTCAGTGGCTACTTTTTGGTTTAGTGGGGTGTATGATAGCACATTCTCGTCAACATGTGTGTATTAACTCATTTTAAAGTGTCATGATGTGTTTTATATCACATTCGGATGTGCTGTGAGTTAGAGCTGCGGTAAGAAGATGAGTTTTACTGGAAGCTCTGTCTCCATGTGCTGTGAGTTAGAGCTGCAGTAAGACGATGAGTTTAACTGGAAGCTCTGGCTCCATGTGCTGTGCATTAGAGCTGCAGTAAGAGGATGAGTTTAACTGGAAGCTCTGTCTCCACGTGCTGTGAGTTAGAGCTGCAGTAAGCGGGTGAGTTTAACTGGAAGCTCTGTCTCCTTGTGCTGTGAGTTAGAGCTGCAGTTAGAAGATGAGTTTAACTGGAAGCTCCTTCTCCACGTGCTGTGAGTTAGAGCTGCAGTATGAGGATGAGTTTAACTGGAAACTCTGTCTCCACGTGCTGTGAGTTGAAGCTTCAGTACGAGGATGAGTTTAACTGGATGCTCTGTCTCCATGTGCTGTGAATTAGAGCTGCAGTAAGAGGATGAGTTTAACTGGAAGCTCTTTCCCCACGTGCTGTGAGTTACTGCTGCACTAAGAGGATGAGTTTAACTGGAAGCCCTGGCTCCATGTGCTGTGAGTTAGACCTGCAATAAGAGGACGAGTTTAACTGGAAGCTTTGTCTCCGTATTCTGTGAGCTAGAGCTGCAGTAAGAGGATGACTTTCACTGATATCTTTGTCTCCATGTTTTGTTCACAGGGTCCAGGTAGGTTGGACTGGGTCACCTGTACCCAGCTGTCTGCCTCTGAAGAGTGACCCTTCAATGCATCATCCAATGTACTTCAGTGGAGAATTCACAGGTGATCAAAGGTAATGAAACACGTTCATATTGCATTAGACTTGCAGCAAGTGGATGAGTTTTACTGGAAGCTCTGTCTCCTTCTGCTGTGAGTTAGAGCTGCAGTAAGAGGATGAGTTTAACTGGAAGCTCTGTCTCCATGTGCTGTGAGTTAGACCTACAGTCAGAGGATGAGTTTAACTGGAAGCACTAACTCCATGTGCTGTGAGTTCTAGCTGCAGTAAGAGGATGAGTTTAACTGGAAGTTCTGTCTCCATGTGCTGTGAGTTAGAGCTACAGTCAGAGGATGAGTTTAACTGGAAGCACTAACTCCATGTGCTGTGAGTTCTAGCTGCAGTAAGAGGATGAGTTTAACTGGTGGCTCTGTCTCCTTGTGCTGTGAATTAGAGCTGCAGTAAGAGGATGAGTTTAACTGGAGGCTCTGTCTACTTGTGCTGTGAGTTACCCTGCATTCACACAGCGAGAAACTGGGTTGATGGGTTGCTCAAGTTTACTATGCTGAAGGACGGGCAGGAGCTTCCCGTTGTATCCTTTTAAGAGGTTTTGTGCAACTACATATTTTTGACGAGAAATAACGGCATTACAAAAGACGCATATTTCCCATATAGCCACATATCATCTCCTTTTTTTTCTATAGTTATGTCAGACACTGCTAAATATTTGCTATTGCCATCTCGTTAGCCATGTATCTCTCTATATCTCTCTCACTAGTTAGCCACCTAGCTAGCGACCTCTCTATCCCTCTCACTAGCTGGCTAGCGATCTCTCCATATCTCTCTCACTAGTTAGCCACCTAGCTAGCGACCTCTCTATCCCTCTCACTAGCTGGCTAGCGATCTCTCCATATCTCTCTCACTAGTTAGCCACCTAGCTAGTGACCTCTCTATCCCTCTCACTAGCTGGCTAGCGATCTCTCCATATCTCTCTCACTAGTTAGCTGCCTAGCTAGCGATCTCTTTATCTCACAGACTAGCTTGCTAGCAAGCAAGCTTAAACTGCCATCCAAGTGTCATTTTCAGACGCTTATCCCTGTACTCTTTTTTTTTTTAAAACGTTGTATAACACCGGGAGTAATTGTACCATAATGATAAGTTGTTCGTCCATTTTTTCTCACTGAGCGGGATAATAATTTGCGAAATGGTATCATATCGGTTGGAAAAATAGGAAGCCTGAAACTCTGATTGGCTGTTGTCGGGCGATGCCAGCAAATAGTGACACTGTGAGCAACATTTTTAGGGCAACTTTGGTTGCTCAGTTGCCCTGTTGCTCGTGTTTCTGGGCCTCGCTCAGCTACATAGAGAATGAATGGACTTCCAGCAACTCATCAACCGAGTTACTCACTGTGTGATCGCACTGTTACAGCTGCAGTCCTGCATTAGACCTGCAGCAAGTGGATGAGTTTAACTGGAAGCTCTGTCTCCTTCTGCTGTGAGTTAGAGCTGCAGTAAGAGGATGAGTTTCACTGAAATCGTTGTCTCCATGTTTTGTTCACAGGGTCCAGGTTGGTTGGGCTGGGTCACCTGTACCCA
Organism: Anguilla rostrata; assembly: GCF_018555375.3. Classification (NCBI taxonomy): domain Eukaryota; kingdom Metazoa; phylum Chordata; class Actinopteri; order Anguilliformes; family Anguillidae; genus Anguilla; species Anguilla rostrata. Next base: position 305,758 of record NC_057951.1, on the reverse strand, counting down.
GCTGTCTGCCTATGAAGAGTGACTTTTCAATGCATCATCCAATGTACTTCAGTGGAGAATTCACAGGTGATCAAAGGTAATGAAACATGTTCATATTGCATTAGACCTGCAGCAAGTGGATGAGTTTAACTGGAAGCTCTGCCTCCTTCTGCTGTGAGTTAGAGGTGCTGTAATAGGATGAGTTTAACTGGAAGTTCTGTCTCCATGTGCTGTGAGTTAGAGCTGCAGTAAGAGGATGAGTATAACTGGAAGCTCTGTCTCCTTGTGCTGTGCATTAGAGCTGCAGTAAGAGGATGAGTTTAACTGGAAGCTCTGTCTCCATGTTTGTTCACAGTGTCCGGGTAGAGAGGGCAGGGTCACCTGTACCCAGCTGTCTGTCTATGAAGAGTGATAACTCAATGCTTCGTCCAATCGACTTCAGAGGAGAGTTCACAGGTGATCAAAGGTAATGAAACAAGTTCATACTGACACTACGGTTGAATAAAACTTAAATCTCTGGCTACTTTTTGGTTTAGTGGGGTGTATGATAGCACATTCTCGTCAACATGTGTGTATTAACTCATTTTAAAGTGTCATGATGCGTTTTATATCACATTCAGATGTGCTGTGAGTTAGAGCTGCAGTAAGAAGATGAGTTTAACTGGAAGCTCTGTCTCCATGTGCTGTGAGTTAGAGTTGCAGTAAGAAGATGAGTTTAACTGGAATTTCTGTCTCCATGTGCTGTGAGTTAGACCTGCAGCAAGTGGATGAGTTTAACTGGAAGCTCTGTCTCCTTCTACTGTGAGTTAGAGCTGCTTTAAGAGGATGAGTTTAACTGGAAGTTCTGTGTCCTATTGCTGTGAGTTAGAGCTGCAGTAAGAGGATGAGTTTAACTGGAAGCTCTGTCAATGTTTGCTGTGAGTCAGAGTTGCAGTAAGAGGATGAGTTTAACTGGATGCTCTGTGTCCTTGTGCTGTGAGTTACCCTGCGTTCACACAGCGAGAAACTGGGTTGATGGGTTGCTCACGTTTACTATGCTGAGGGAGGGGCAGGAGCTTCCCGTTGTATCCTCTTAGAGGTTTTGTGCAACTACAAATTTTTGACGAGAAATAACGGCGTTACAAAGACGCATATTTCCCATGTAGCCACATATCATCTCCTTTTGTTTCTATAGTTAAGTCAGACACTGATAAATATTTGCTATTGCCATCTCGTTAGCCATGTGTCTCTGTATATCTCTCTCACTAGTTAGCCACCTTGCTTGCGACCTCTCTATCCCTCTCACTAGCTGGCTAGCGATCTCTCCATATCGCTCTCACTAGTTAGCCACCTAGCTAGCGACCTCTCTATCCCTCTCACTAGCTGGCTAGCGATCTCTCCATATCTCTCTCACTAGTTAGCTGCCTAGCTAGCGATCTCTTTATCTCACAGACTAGCTTGCTAGCAAGCAAGCTTAAACTGCCGTCCAAGTGTCATTTTCAGACACTTATCCCTGTACTCTTTTTTTTAAAAACGTTATATAACGCCGGGTGTAATTGTACCATAATGATAAGTTGTTCGTCCATTTTTTCTCACTGAGCAGGATAATAATTTGCGAAATTGTATCATATCGGTTGGAAAAATAGGAAGCCTGAAACTCTGATTGGCTGTTGTCAGGCGATGCCAGCAAATAGTGACACTGTGAGCAACATTTTTAGGGCAACTTTGGTTGCTCAGTTGCTCAGTTGCTCGTGTTTCTGGGCCTCGCTCAGCTACATAGAGAATGAATGGACTTCCAGCAACTCATCAGCCGAGTTACTCACTGTGTGATCGCACTGTTACAGCTGGCTGCAGTCAGAGCTCTGTCTCCATGTGCTGTGAGTTAGAGCTGCAGTAAGCGGATGAGTTTAACTGGAAGCTCTGTCTCCATGTGCTGTGAGTTAGAC
>NC_057951.1:268907-303754 GCF_018555375.3 Anguilla rostrata | reverse complement strand
GATTATTTTCTTCTATCAGATAAGGCCTGCTGGTGCCAGTTTGTAATGTTGCATTTGTATGTGTTATTTTTACTGTTTACGTGTCAAATGTCTAGATTGTAAATGTTTCTGTTTAAATGATTGGTTGAATAACACATATCGCTGTTATTTTCACCGACCATGTTAAACGTACTCACTCAGCTCCAAAGGCATGCTGATGTTAAACCCATATTCCAATCTGTTTGAAATGACACTAATTCTACCTAGTCTGTTCAAACATCAGACATTTTTTTAACTCTACATATTGTTTATGCCCTGCACCTGAACAAAATGGATGTGTCCATTCTACTGTACCATCTCCTTTGTAAGCTAAGAAGCTCCTTTCAGCTGACTACATCAGAATCTGTACTACTGGCATTTTATGAGAGCTGACAATGTACAACATTGTTAATCAGAAATTATATCTGGGTGGGTAAATTGCTGGATATGCTGTAGAACACACTTTGTCATTGATATACTGGTATATATAAATATACCAGTATATCCTGGGCTTTCATTGATGGTTTAATTGTGGTACATATAGCAGTGGCCTGATATGCATTCTATGTTTTCAGTTTGCTTCTACCTGACTGCTGCCCCCCAGCTGGGAAACAGAGGGCACAAGCCCCCCCCCCCCAGCAGGGAAACAGAGGGACACACAATACTATTTTTTTCATTAGGCCTATATGTGTGCCTATATAAGCGGATTCAATTATTTAATTGGAAATCATCCAAATAAAAATGGAAATCATGAACAGAAACTTGGTTTTATTCATAATTGACAACAACATAAGCTTTTTTTTTTTTTTTTACATTACAGCATTTCTGTAAATACTTGAAAATGAAAACATGTTACAATATACAAAATAATTTATACACATATCATAATGAAATATTAATCATGAAAAAATTGTTTTAAGCAGGTATACTTTCAAGTCAAAAGTTTGAGTACATCATAATATAGCCCAGTGCAAGTGATATTTTAGAATCAGGTCAAATTATACAATTTTGCCTGATCACTTCTACAGTCAAAACTAGAATTATGAAGAAAGGCTTGTGTGTGTGTGTGTGTGTGTGTGTGTCTCTTGCAGACTGTCGTGTCCAAAGCGAAGTGGTGCGAAAGCATGTGAACTAAGCGTTACACTGACTATTGTGGTACTCAAAATACTTTCCTAAGGTTGGCAGGTCTGTTTGTGATGTCATTGGTGTGTTGAGAGTGGAAATGAAGGATGGTTAAAATTCTGTTCTGCTGTTCTTAGTGTGGACCATGGAGGAGAGAACAGGACCAAACCAGGACCCAGGAAATGTGAGTGTGTATCGACACAGAACACTTTCCATGGGTACACACTCAGCTGTGTGTGTGTGAGAGAGAGAGACTTCTCTTACACACAAACACTCAAACAGAAACACACATGTACACAAACACACACACAGAGGTACTATGACAGCTTTCTCTCTCACACACACGAGGTGAATATTAATAATGATAATTAATCTCATTAATGTCTCTGGTGTGCAGACGGCTGTCAGCTCACACTGGATCCAAACACAGCGCAGAGAAAGCTGTCTCTGTCTGAGGGGAACAGGAGGGTGACACACACACCGGGGAGAGCGGAGCCATATCCTGATCATCCAGAGAGATTTGAGTGCTGGCACCAGGTTGTGTGCAGAGAGAGTGTGTGTGAGCGCTGTTACTGGGAGGCTGAGTTCAGTGTGTCTGAGGGTGGATGGGTTTATATAGCAGTGACAGATAAAGGAATCAGTAGGAAAGGAAGGGATTATGACTGTAGGTTTGGATACAATAAAAACTCCTGGAGTCTGAGCTGCTTTCATTACGGTCGCTCTGATAAACTCAGTTACTCTGTCTGGCACAATAAGAACCCAACAGACCTACCTGCCCCCCCCTCCCCCTACCGCAGAGCAGGAGTGTGTGGTGATGATGATGCTGGTAAAGGAGTGTGTGTGTACAGAGTAGGAGTGTGTGTGGACCGTCCGGCTGGCACTCTGTCCTTCTACCACGTCTCTGACTCTGACACACTGACCCTCCTGCACAGATTCCACACACACTTCACTCAGCACACACCCATCTGTGCTGGATTTAGAGTGTATTCCTCCTCAGTGTTCCTCTGCCAACTGGAGTAGAGACACACACACACGCACATGCACGCACACACACGCATACACACACACACACGCACGTGCGCACACACAAACATGCACGCGCGCACACACAAACATGCACGTGCACACACACACACACACTCATGTACACACACACCACATTCATATACCCACTGACACACACACACCACACACACTCATATACACATACACACACACACACTCAGATACACATAGACACACACACCCACACCTACACACACACATACTCTGACACACACCCTTTCTCTCTCACACTCACACTCATGCACACGCACTCACACACCTATGCACGCACACACTCGTGCACACACACTCACACTCTTACACACACATACACACCCTCTCACACCAAATCACTCACACACCCAGTCACACACATGCACACACACACACCTACACACATGAACACACACAATCTCTCGCACACATTCACCAGTGCACTCTCACGCGCACACACATGCATGCATATGTACACACGCTCATAACCGTATGCACACACACTTTCTCTCTCTCTCATACTCAGTCACTCACACACACACCCTCTCTCTCACACACACACACTCACATCCACACACATTCACACAAACGCACGCACACACACACAAACTCATGCACTCACGCACACACACACATGCCTGCAGAGACACAAACACGTGTCAATACACACACTTCTCAGTGTCCCTCTCCTAACTGGAGTAGAGACACACACACATGTGCGCACACACAAACATGCACACACACACACGCATACACACACACACACGTGCGCATACACACTCGAACACATGCACACACACACACACACACACACACAAATATACACACACACACCTATATACACGCACACTCATATACACGTACACACACACTCAATCACACACTCACACATATATACACACACTCATATGCACCTAGACTCACACACACGCACTCACACACCTACACACCCTCTCGCACACCCAGTCACACACACACACCCTCTCTCTCTCACATACACTCCATCACACACACACATACTCTCACACACACCCTTTCTCTCTGTCATGCACACGCACTCACAAATACATACACTCATGTTTACTCATGCACACGCACTCACAGACCTATGCACGCACACTCTCTCACACCCAGTCACTCACACACACCTACACACGGACACACACAATCTCACGCACACACACACGCGCATGCACACATACACACGCTCATACCCGTATGCACACACACACACTACCCGTATGCACACACACACACTCTCATTCCCATACGCACGCACGCACACACATGTATTAACACACACATTCTCTTACCCATACGCACACACACACACACACATACTCATGCACTCACACATGCACACACATGCATACACATACATGCGTGCACACACCATATACACATGTATACACAAACATTCTGACACCCATACATACACACACACACACGTATAAACACACACACATTCACAAAGGCACTCTCACGCACATACACATACATACACTCATTCTCTTGCACGCACACACTCAAATACACAGTCACACATTCACACAAACGCACGCACACACACTTTCTCTTACCCATACACACACGCACCCGTGTGTACACACACACATACTCATGCACTCAATCATACTCTCACACATGCACACACACATACATGTGTGCACATGCACACGTACACGCATACACACATAATCCAGGCACACACATACTCATGCACTCACACATATACACACACATGTTCACATCCACAGTCACTCCCACAAACATACGCATGTATGCACACACATTCACAAATTCACGCACACAAACACACTCTCACCCAATCACACACACACACACACACACACACACACATCGACACACTTGCAACCTTCCTTGACCAATGCCTTACCCAATATTATATATATAACCTCAGTACAGCCTAACCCCTGTACATAAGAGTAATATCTTTTAGCAGGATCAGGCTAAGCACTTGCTGTCTAAATGTGATTTTTTTTTACATTTCAATACATTTATATTGCAAATGTTCAAGGTGTGTTTATGTACTTTTGATTATTAAAACATTAATATAACATTGAGAGTAATAATGCCAAAAGATGGCAGGGTAAAATGTTTTTGAAGTAATAATTCTATCTGCTGTATCTGCATATTCACTGCAGTGTACTTATTTCCTTTCATTACTGTAAACAATGATGGATTGAGTTTCCTTATTTATTCTTTTAGGATTTTATTTTATTTTATTTTTTTGCTTTAATTTTCAGTATTTTCAGACAATAATATGCAACGATTAAACCTGAATTATTAAAATATCAAATGTTTTGCTGTTGTGATTTATTATTGTGTGATGTATTGAACTCCTGTGACACAGTAGTACTTATTTCATATTCTATATTGGATTATGTTTGGGCTCAATTTGAGTAGATCAGCATGGGGCTAAAATCTGCAGTTGAAGCAATGACATTCATCTACAGTAGTGGAAATAAAATCCATTATAAGAGAAATTGTGTAGTGTCTGATGAATGCTTGCTTCTGTTGCTGTAGTGTAACCACAACTCAATACATTTTGAAAAGGCACTGCTTGTCTATTGAGCTGGTATGTTTGTTACCTCTCAAAGAAATGGTTTTCCTGTAGGTTTGACCTGGATCTGCTGCACATCAGTTGAATGGATTAGACCACTAAGCCAAAATCAGGGCAGAAGTGTGGTTTGCATGACATCCAGTCTCTGAGATGTTCCTTTGACCCTACAGTTTTTCTCATTTTTTCAGATGCATTTCTTATATCTGCAGTCACATTACAAATGCGTTACAGTATGTTATGATTGCTTTGGCTCAGTGTGGAAAACTCAATTTGCCAAACTGACTGGCAAAATTCTTACCCTAAGACACTAATTGCAGTACCTACCCACAAAGTGCACAACTCTAAATCACACTCAGTTTTCACAATACAGTCGTCTCGTATTAGTACAATGTTCCAGTGCTTATTGCTAGACATGCAGATTGTGAAATGAAGTCAAGATGTTTGCAATTCTGTCTCATCACTTCCAGCAACATTGCCCAGGTGAGTCGCATTGCAGCACGATTGGTAATCCCAACATAAAAGGCTGTTTTACAGCACTACATTCAGCAGTGTCTGACAACATGGAGCAGCCCAATGCAGTTGGTACTGATGGACGGGTCGTGGCTGAGGCTGTGGCTGAGGTTGTGGTCAAGCAGGTAGAAGAAATGCTGCTGTATTGAATGAATTTAGAGCCACAGTGATTGACCATGTCATAAATCCAGGCATAACAATGGGAGAAGCTGGAAGGATTGTAAAGGCCAAACTTAAAAATGTCAACAGTGGCATCTAATAAGAGCTTTTGGACTGAACATTGATAAGTCAATAATTTACTGCAAAATGTGATACTGTAATTACATTACAGGATTGTTGTGTTGGTGTTATTTTATATTATTTCTGTTCCGTAACGAGCCTGTAAGCCATGCTAATCATTTTTATTAGAGACCGCGCAACTCTGTTTTTCCAAAATGCCGGCTTATTCCAGATGGGGAAAAAATTGCGTTTGTGTTAGGTATTCCTGTGGCAATGTCTGTTCTGTCTGTTCTGATAATGTGATTATTTTTATTCTATCAGATAAGGCCTGCTGGTGCAAGTGTGTAATGTTGCATTTGCATGTGTTATTTTTACTGTTTACGTGTCAAATTTCTAGAGTGTAAATGTTTCTGTTTAAATGATTAGTTGAATAACACATATCATCGCTACTTTCACCGACCATGTTAAAAGTACTCACTCAGCTCCAAAGGCATGTTAGTTTTGTATTTGGCAGGATTGTTTTGTCTGATTCTGATTAGGCAAATGTGATTTCAGTGCTAGTTTTGTACTTGGCAGGATTGTTTGTTTGTTTGCTGAACAGGTTACCCTACAGGGTTGGAGTCCTGCATTTCAGTTTGAGTACGCTGTGTCTGTGTGGGAAATGCACCGTGTGCATTTCAGATTGAGTACGCTGTGTCTGTGTGGGAAATGCACCGTGTGCATTTCAGATTGAGTACGCTGTGTCTGTGTTGGAAATGCACTGTGTGCATTTCAGATTGAGTACGCTGCGTCTGTGTTGGAAATGCAGCTCAGTGATTGCCCCCTGTGTGTACAGCAGGCTCCTGTTAAAGGCAGTGTGTAGATGAAGGGGGTGCAGAGGGTGGAGCTGGGGACCCTGCTGCAGGTCACCCAGGCCTTGGAGGCGGTGGTGGGCCCGTGCTTCGGTCCGTCCGGGGGCCAGGTCCTCTTCACTCGCGACTCTGGAGAGGTCCTCATCACCAGGGATGGCCGGAGTATCCTTACCTCCCTTCGGCTTGACCATCCCGTTGCCAGGCAACAGGCCCCCAAATCTGTTCTCCCACTTACTGAAATACAGCACAGCCAACAACCTGGGGCTTCTTCCATTCCTCCAGCTCAGAAAATGGTTTTTCACCACTACGTCTTACTGCAGTATGCACAGTTCGATGTTGGGGATGTGACGTTTGCATTATAAATGAGAAACGAAAGTATACAAGTGGAAAATGCTGTTTGAGTAACAGTGTGTAAATCATACTGCGTGCATAACAGTGTGTGAATCATACTGTGTGAGTAACAGTGTAAATCATACTGTGTGAGTAACAGTGTGTAAATCATACTGTGTGCGTAACAGTGTTTAAATCATGCTGTAGTAACAGTGTGTTAATCATACTGTGAGTAACACTGTATGAGTAACACTGTAAATCATTCAGAACTACCGCCCGGTATCTCTCCTCCCTTTCCTATTCAAAACACTTGAACGTGCTGCATCTAACCAGCTCTCTGCTTTCTTTTCTGAGAACAACCTGCTTGATCCCCATCAGTCTGGCTTCAGGCCTGGCCACTCGACCGAGACTGCACTCCTCTCGGTCAGTGAGTCACTCCATGCCACACGAGCAGCCTCCCTCTTCTCTGTTCTGATTCTTCTAGACCTCTCCGCTGCATTTGACACTGTGGACCACTCTACCCTCCTGTCCTCCCTGGCAGCAACAGGGATCCGCGGCACAGTCCTTGACTGGATTGAGTCCTACCTCTCTGACCGCTCCTTCCAGGTTGCCTGGGTGGGTAAGGTATCACCACCCCGTCCCCTCACCACCGGAGTTCCCCAGGGCTCAGTCCTTGGTCCCCTTCTCTTCTCCATGTACACCAGATCCCTTGGCCCTGTAATATCTGCCCATGGCTTGTCCTATCACTCCTATGCCGACGACCCGCAACTCTTTCTCTCCTTCTCCCCATCGGACACACAGGTCCCTGCCCGCATCTCCGCTTGCCTGAGGGACATTCAGAGCTGGATGGACAATCACCATCTGAAGCTCAACCCGGGAAAGACGGAGCTAATCTTTATTCCTGCTCTATCCTCTCCCCTCCTCGACTTTTCCATTTCCTTAGGGGACACCGTAGTGACATCATCACCCTGCGCCAAGAATCTCGGAGTGATGATGGACAACAGGCTGTCCCTCTCCAACAACATTGCAGCAGTAACCCGGGCATGCAGATTTTTCCTATACAACATCCGCAGAAGCCGCCCCTTTCTCACCACCTACTCAACCCAGCTCCTGGTCCAAGCAATGGTTCTATCCCGCCTGGACTACTGCAACTCTCTTCTGGCTGGACTACCGGCATCTGCCACCAGACCCCTGCAGCTCATTCAGAATGCTGCGGCTCGTCTGGTCTTCAACCTCCCCAGACACTCCCACGTAACTCCCCTGCTCACTACCCTCCACTGGCTGCCTGTTATAGCTCGCATCAAATTTAAAACATTGGTCCTAGCATACCAGGCAGTCAAGGGATCAGCCCCAGCATACCTCCACAAGATATTCAAACCCTACATGCCAGCCAGATCCCTCCGTTCTGCTACCTCAGGACGCCTAGCACCTCCCCCTCTTTGCACCTGCATTTCCAGAACACGTCTCCTGTCTGTTCTGGCCCCACGATGGTGGAATGACCTCCCTGTGGAGGTCAGAACAGCTGAGACTGTGACCCATTTCAAACGACGACTGAAGACCCACCTCTTCAGGCTGCACCTCTCCCCATCCCTCCCTTCCCCCCTGTAAATGACTAAACTTAGGGTTGTAACTAGGCAGCTGTTTCATAGGTGACTTAGGCGCATCAACTGTCTTAACGACTACTTGTATTTTTATTTATTTTTATTTTTACTTTTCCATAGATTGCGTTGTTGCCGTTCTCGTTGTTAGTGTTAATCAGTTTAACCATCAGGGTCCAAGTTGAATTATGCGGTTGTTCCCTGTACTTGGACCGGTACTTCTCTCTAGGGGTTTTGTCATACTTGTTCCTGGTTATGGTTATACACTTTGTTGTACGTCGCTCTGGATAAGAGCGTCTGCCAAATGCCTGTAATGTAATGTAATGTAAAATCATACTGTGTGAGTAAGAGTGTGTAAATATTGTGTGATTAGCAATGTGTATGAGTAACTCTATAAATCATACTGTACGAGTAATAGTGTTTATGAGTTACTGTAAATTATACTCTGTGAGTAACAGTGTGTAAATAATACTGTGTGATTAGCAATGTGTATGAGTAACTGTGTAAATCATACGGTGTGAGTAACAGTGTGTAAATAATACCGTGAGTGTCAGTGTGTAATTCATACTGTGTGAGGAACAGTGTGTAAATCATGCTTTAGTAACAGTGTGTTAATCATACGGTATGAGTAACTGTGTAAATCATACTGCGCAATTAGCAATGTGTATGAGTAACTGCAATTCATACTGTATGAGTGACTGTGTAAATCGTACTGTATGAGTTATAGTGAGTAAAAGACTATGGATAGAGATGTGTGTGCTGATAATGGTGTTGTGTTGTGCCTGTGACAGAGTCCTGGTGGGATGTGTATCAGCACACTGTAAGATCACGGGTGATCACGGGGAGCCAAGTCCTTCCTTCTCCTGCTGGGGGCGCTTCTGCGGGGTATCCACGGCGACCATCTCCATGGCATTCAGGCGCGCCGCGTGGCTCACATTCTGCTTTCCTTCCAGACGCTCGTTTTGGATGGCGTGATCGGGCAGGGCCTTGCCCCTCGCGCCCTGTCCCTTCTCCAGGACCCCGCCCACCTGCGCCCGCTCACGGACGCCTACTTCCGGGGAAAGACGGCGAGCTCCCACTGGGGGGTCCTGAGCCAGACGGCCTGCGAGTTCTACCGCAGGTGGCGGTGTGAGCAGGACTGCACCGGCGTGACCCTGATCGCCCGCCACTTCGCCGCGCTCCACACGCCCGTACCAGGCCTGCCCGTGAGCCGGTCCCGGGTCCTCCAGGGCCTGGTGATCCACAGAGACTTTGCAGTGCGTTGCCCTGGCGACGGCCCGCTCCGAGCGCTGGCCACAAGCGTGCCGCTCCAGTCCCCTCTGGCGCCCCCTGGCGTCTCTCTGAACCTGGCGAGCGCGGCGCAGGCGCAGAGGTGCTGCGGCGGGGTGGGCGGGAGGGCAGAGCGGGGCGTGGCCTGCCTGCGCAGGCTGAGGGTGGGGCTGCTGCTCTCGGCAGCGAAGCAGTCGGAGCTGGCGCTGGACCTCGCTCGGCGGGCCGGCCTGTCCGTGGTGGAGTGCGTGGACAGTGACGAGCTGGCGCTGTTCTGTCGGCTGGCGGGGGCGGAGCTCTTTGCCGACCCCGGTGACTGGAGCCTGATTGGAGAGGAGCACGTTGCCACGGTGACATTCTGCAAGCCCGTGGTGCTGGGTCCCGACAGGTTGGCCCACGTGGGCTTCCCAGAGGGGCGCGTGTACGAGCCTGTCCTGTCGCGTCACGCACAAGGTCCTGTCCAATCGCATCACCCGCAGGGCAGGGAGGAGGACAGTGAGAACGTAGCTCATTACATGGTCAAACAACCCGGCCTACACAATGGCACAAGGTTAGATAGAGCACCCGCCAGCATGAGGGACAATGCCCACCTGAGCACTGACAGCACAGAGGCTGGAGGGCCACAGGCCATTATTGGGGACCCAAACAGGGGTGAGGGGCCTCAGGTCCTCATTAGCGACCCAAACAGGGGTGAGGGGCCACAGGTGCTCATTAGCGACCCAAACTGGGGTGAGGGGACACAGGCCCTTATTAGGGACCCAAACAAGGGTGAGGGGCCACTGTGTGCGGGCCAAAGCCAAAATCCTCAGAGCACAGAGCCCGAAGCAGAACCTGAACATCCAATTCCGGACTAGCTACGAAATGACAAGGCATCAGGAGAGCGGCCAGGCGTCCATTTTGGGGAAGGGAAAGAAGGAGCACTGGGGAGCCATAACCGGGAAACAGGCCCCGCATCTTCAGGTGTCCTAATAGAGGCAGGCAGCGTGCTACCAGCAGGGGGCGTGTTTGAGTTCGTACTGCACCACTGCCTCCTGCAGCAGGCCTCCCAGCGGCGCTGCCCCGACCTGCGCGCGACCTGCCGGCTGGTGGCGGGGACCGTACTGAGCGTGCCCAGGCGGCTGTACCCCGGCCCACGCTTCCTGGATGCCCAGTCACACTTCCTCAGGGCCTCTGGGGCCTCCCCCCCCAGCTGGAGGGTTCGGGGGCTGGAGTCCCTGGCCTGTAAATGCCAGCTCCTCCTCTCCGTCCTGCACACTGCGTCAAGCCTGCTGTCCGTGGACCTCATCCTTCACACCTACATCCGCAGCCAGGCGGAACTTAGTGGATTTTGCGTTTTCTTCTTCCTGCCTGATTACATCATCATAGATGCGCCAGAATAGGTTGCCTCATTGTACATACATACAGGTGCATACGTTTAAAAGACCAAAAATTTGCAGCCCCAACATCTGTTTTCCTCGTAGCTCACTGGGTAGCACATTTGCCAATGGAACATTATGGACGAGTGACAAACTCAGGTTCAAATCCCCCCTCAGACTCAAGCAAACCTCTAACTCATTAAACTGGCTTGCTAGCTAACTGAAAATAACGCATTTAAACAATTGTTTTTGCATCGGTTATGTCTTTGCGGGAAACATATTTCTGAAATCCAAATAAAATACACCCACTTTAGACAGTTCCGCTTTCTGCATTTTCACCGAGTTTAATGTTAGCTACCTTGTTAACAAGACAACAGACCGAGTGTATTATGTTAGTGCAGGTAACGACACCTCTGAAATAAAGTACAATCTGTGTTGCAATTCGGTATAGAAACTGGCGCAAGATAATGACATCCTCACACCAGGTATATCGATTTTCTTTAAATCAAAATGGTTCACATTCACTGTTGCGCCTGTCCTGATAACTACTTTTTAACTACTGTAGCTGCCCACATTTCTAAATTAATGTTATCTAGCCCTATAGATCCTCTGCCAATATACAAACAATTAGTAGGTCTGTTGTGTACAATAGCCCATTAAAAAACACTTCAGTCTAAAAAATATGACCTACACCATTTGAACTAATGACCTGCTGACAGTTCTTTGCATGTGTGAGTAACTTGGTGGTTGAGTAACTTGCTGGTTGAGGAACTGTGCTTGCATTCTAAATGTTTCAGGTTCGATTTCCAGGTAGGACACGGCTGTTATACCGTAAGCAGAATACTTCACCTGAATTGCTTCAATATGTAGACAGCTGTATAAATTGATACTATGTAAAAATACCAAATATAGTGTGAAATTGCTCTAAATAATGGCGTGTGGTAAAAATGGTTGTAATATCTGGAGTATTTTAAAGGGGTTCTGTAGTTATGATTGTTGTCACTGATTATTTTTCCTCCCTGACAGTTAATTTTCTGCCCCATCCCACATCTTCATAGAAGTGCAAGAGAGAGTGTGTGTGTGTGTGGGTTCGTGCGTGTGTGTGGGCACATCTGTGTGTGTGCGCAGATGCGCACCTGGACTACACCTCTCTGCCCCTGTAATGGACATTTTATGACTACCCTGTACCGACCCTTTATTCCGGGCCATCATCACCGCTGTGCCTCCTATTTATACTATGTATAATTACCACTGAGGCCACTGGTTAGGCAGTATTTATATTACCTATATTCTTACAGTTCTTATAATTACACTTATACTGCATTATTTATATTCATTACTGCTTTTATTGTGCTTTTATTCTGTTTTTATGTTTCGAGACTGTGTTGTATTTTGTGTTAGCACCTTGGACCGTGAGGAACGACATTTCGTTCCCTTATACTATGTATGTGGAAATGACAATTAAACTTGAAACTTATTTGTGCGCATTTCTGTCCATTTTTTTGTGCGCGCACGCATGCGCATCTGTGTGTACGCGTGCGTGAATGCGTGTGTGTGTGCGTTTCTGAGATTGGTTGTGCTGGCTCAGTGAGGGATTGCTAGAATGTAGGCATTTAGCAGAAACTTGTCCAGAGCAACTTCATATATATATATATATATATATATATATATATATATATATATATATATATATATATATATTATTTTGAATAAAATACCCCCTTTTTAAACATGTTATACACATAGCTCATTGCTTGCTTATTTATAGAGCCTTCTTTGTTCACTTTTATCAAGTGTAAAAATAATTCTGGAAGTCAATATATATAAAAAATGTACACCCTTATCATTTTTAATCCATCAAAATCTACATCTTTTTTCAGGTTGGTAAATTCCATGATCACTAAAATTAACTCACCAAACAGAATTTCTGAAAGAAGTGTTCCCTTTTTGTTGAAGCTAAGGACGAATGTGTTGATTACAGACCAAAGTCTTCAAATCTAACATGAGCCGCGATCTCAATATCAACAGGCTTTTGGGAAGGATTGCCAGAAATGAGCCTCTAATTAGGGCAATAAAAACATAAGCCTGGAGTTGCCAAACAGCATTTGGTACCTACTGAGTGTTACGGTCAGATAAGACCAAAATTCAGCTTTTGACCACGCAGTATCGCATTTGGGTTAGAAGGATCTGTAAAAATTCTACATGGCGACATGCCCTACGATTCAATTAAACACATCGCCAGATTTACGGCATATGAAAGGACTCAATATATAATTTGTAATTATTTTGCTTTTATATTTACCTGACACGTTTATTCTGTGTTGCCCTACCAGTTAGCCTATCTTCAACACAATAGGATGCTTGCAAACAATAAGGGTTATAACCTAAATTTATTGCCGCGTTTAATGTCCACAAAAACCAACAGGGCCTGCGTGAAAAACTAGAGAAAATGTCCTGTTAGATTGTTCTGATGCTTTTTTATTTAACCTAACACAGATGTTGATTCTGACGAATTTTCGTTTCACTCATCTTACTTTTTTAACTGAGTGAAAAGGGTGGTCAATATTTTAATTGAAAGGTGTAGCTAATTGTCTAATTACTCGGTCTGATTTTAGAATCAAAGGGTTTGCAGAGTATACGCCCAATATCAGTATTAGTAGGTCTAATGTGTTGCGAAATGATCTCGACAGCTGAATGTTTTGTTTCGTTTCGCTCATATCGCTTTCTCACAGAGGGACAGTAGTTCAACTATTCTCTGAAAATGTACATATGCTAATTTTCTGTGGGTTTGTATATTAAATAAATACGTCCTCGTAATACGCGCTCCACTAATGCGATCTACATCTGTACATTTGCAGGTTTGCCTCCGCGTTTATTCTCTCATTACTGATATCACTGCAGCTTTCTTCTTCTTTGGGTGAGTACATGTTTGTTTGTTTGTTTATTTATTTATTTTTGCATGACTCGTTTACATTAACCCGTTTCAGTGAATCACAGTGGAGGTACAATTAGAATTATATTGGGATGGCAGGTATGCCATCCCGCCAAGTTACGCCTTGGCGGGGGCATGCCCCCATACCTATACAGCACCGAGAGTTTGGCACTTTTCAGGGTTCCCCACAGAAATAACCACAACAGCCACAGACACTCAGCCCTTAAAAACATTAAATTCTGTACATTCTGACCCCATTTCAACAGACAGAATTCATAAACAACTTCACATGTCCACACAATAAAGCCCCAAACTAAGGGGATTTTGCGTTTTCTCCTTCTTCTTCTTCTTCTTCTCTTTCTTCTTCTTCTTCTTCTTCTTCTTCTTCTCATTCTTATTTTTCCTGCCGCCTATCCCACTAACAACATGTCTCCCCATTGGACATTTCACTAACACCAGCCAAATCTGCCCTACACGACCCAATCAAAAACGCGCATACACACGAAAAATACCCATACATTTTTATTCTGAAACATTTCCCGTTCAAACAGCTAGTCCGCCTGTGGCCTAGTGGGTAAGGTTACAGTCTTGGGAACATGGGGTCTTAGGTGCAAGCCCAGCTTAGAACACGTTTCTTTAACCTGCTTCAACCCTCACTAATAATTGTCTACTAGCCTACTTATCAATTATTGCTTTTGCACCATATTTACCCGCCGTTCACCGTTCAGTTATTAACCGGCTACAATATTGCTAAGCCACATGGATTCAACGGGAGCTCTTCTGTGCTTACTGGCCTGTGTTCTTTAAAACCACCGGCAGGTTTGCTAATGATATTTCACGCATTGCATGGCATTAGCTAACGAAGTCACGGCAAATGTATTCCTTTCATTAAAAAGTTACACCAGTTCACCACTGTGCCATTTCTATTAACTATATTTCTTCACTTGGCTACCGTACAAAACCTTAATATCAGCAAACGCCACGTTTACAGGCTTGGGAACACTGGGTCGCATGTTCAAACTCAGCTTGGAACCCGTTTCTTTAACTTGCTTCGACCCTCACTAATAATTGTCTACTACTTCTTAATTATTGCTTTTGCACCATATCTACCCGCCGTTGACCGTTCAATATTGCTAAGATATATGCATTATGACTTACCGTCTGTACGTTCAGTTATTAACCGGCTACAATATTGCTAAGCCATATGGATTCAACGGAAGCTCTTCTGTGCTTACTGGCTTGTGTTCTTCTTTAAAACCACCGGCAGGTTCGCTAATGATATTTCACGCATTGCATAGCTATGGCATTAGCTAACGAAGTCACAGACTGGTAAACCTCACTCACTCACGGCCACCCATGTGCATTTCATGACGCAAATGTATTCCTTTTATTTAAAAGTTACACCAGTTCACCACTGTGCCATTTCTACTAACTATATTTCTTCACTTGGCTACCGTACAAAACCTTAATATCAGCAAACGCCACGTTTCTACATTCCTGTTACCTCGCCCTGTTCTCTATCTACCCACATACGCTACAAACAATTAGTACTTATGTACATTCCGCAACTCCGCAGGTTGAACAGCTAATCCGTCTGTGGCCTAGTGGGTAAGGTTACAGGCTTGGGAACACTGGGTCGCATGTTCAAGCTCAGCTTGGAACCCGTTTCTTTAACTTGCTTCGACCCTCACTAATAATTGTCTACTACTTCTTAATTATTGCTTTTGCACCATATCTACCCGCCGTTGACCGTTCAGTTATTAACCGGCTACAATATTGCTAAGATATATGCATTATGACTTACCGTCTGTACGTTCAGTTATTGACCGGCTATAATATTGCTAAGCCATATGGATTCAACGGAAGCTCTTCTGTGCTTACTGGCTTGTGTTCTTCTTTAAAACTACCGGCAGGTTCGCTAATGATATTTCACGCATTGCATAGCTATGGCATTAGCTAACGAAAGCCGCGTTTCCACCGCAGGAACTATACCCCGGAACTAGGAACCTTTTGAGGAACTCAGTGCGTTTCCACCGCAGGAACTAGGGTCTAAATTTAGTTCTGGGGGCTTTGTTTTACCCCCCAAAACGTTCCTGCTCGGGGGGTAGTACTTTCCGAAAGTACAGGAACCTTTTGGGTGGAGCTTGCAGCGCTGAACATTTCTGATTGGTCGAGTACTCGTAGCATTTGTGTTGTATTTATTTTCCGCCATTACCCGCCATGTTTGAAAATATGCAGCGGCAAACCAATTTATTTTCATAATAACTTCAAATCAAACTTGTATGTTATGCGGCGCAGTAGCCTACTTTTGGTTATAGCCTGTCAACGTCTTGGAATTATAACGAATATATATAAAGAATTCTGTTCTTTTCTTGCTTTAGTATTCGTTTTATAAAATGCTAAGCATTCGTGCTGGGACAGCATATTACGTAGGCTACCAAAACATTCAAACGGATTAATTCGGTTGCTGAATATTTTCTTCCGGATTTTCTTTGTTAGCCCGTTGTAATTGACTCAAAACGTTTGATACAGTTATGTGAGGTATGCGGTAGTTCTGCATAATTAACATTGGTGATACAGTACAAGTAAACTGGAAATCACCTTCCGCACTTTTTATCCGGGTAAAATAACAGGTTAATTCTAGTAATCTTCCCTTTAGCTTTTTCAGACTGCCGTAATTTTACTCAAGTTTACTGCCATTTTTCAATTCCACGAAAAGACCAGGAAGACTATGGACTCATTTATGGTGCATGGTTCGCATCTGGAGGGCACACTTCGCTGCTCGGCTAGCAGTAACTTCGAAGGAAAGCAAACGGTGGCTGTACCACTACTAATTTACATTTTCACGCAAGTCCGAGTTTTCATTCTATTCTTGTGATTTTGCCATTAGCCTATATGGAATTGACGACGAAAAAGTAATAAAACAGCAAATTGTTTACAACGTATGCATGTTTTCTGCTGTTAATGAATGTGTTTGAGAGGATATATGAAAATCAATAAATACAAAAGTAACCATATATAGTCATTGTTGGTAACCCGTATGTGGAATAAACCCCTCCGGGCTGTCCCGGTTATTAGAAAATAATGTAGGCTACTTCGGTGGTAGTATGGGGTCACAGAAGAAATCATATTACAGATAGACCGACGACAACGTCAGTGGGATTTGCCTAATCTTCGCGGTACTTTAGACCCCGGTGGAAACGCAGACAACCATTGGCTGAAGGAACCTTTTAGTTCCTGGTAAAGTAGTTCCTGGGACTGAAAGTTCCGGGTAATTTTGGTGGAAACGCGGCTGAAGTCACAGACTGGTAAACCTCACTCACGGCCACCCATATGCATTTCATGACGCAAATGTATTCCTTTTATTTAAAAGTTACACCGGTTCACCACTGTGCCATTTCTACTAACTATATTTCTTCACTTGGCCGTACAAAACCTTAATATCAGCAAACGCCACGTTTCTACATTCATAGCCGCGTTTCCACCAAAATTACCCGGAACTTTCAGTCCCAGGAACTACTTTACCAGGAACTAAAAGGTTCCTTCAGCCAATGGTTGTCTGCGTTTCCACCGGGGTCTAAAGTACCGCGAAGATTAGGCAAATTAGCCCACTGACGTTGTCGTCGGTCCATCTGTCATATGATTTCTTCTGTAACCCCATACTACCACCGAAGTAGCCTACATTATTTTCTAATAACCGGGACAGCCCGGAGGGGTTTATTCCACTTATATACAACGGGTTACCAACAATGACTATATATGGTTACTTTTGTATTTATTGATTTTCATATATCTTCTCAAACACATTCATTAACAGCAGAAAACATGCACACGTTGTAAACAATTTGCTGTTTTATTACTTTCTCGTCGTCAATTCCATATAGGCTAATCGCAAAATGACAAGAATAGAACGAAAACTCGGACTTGCGTGAAAATGTAAATCAGTAGTGGTACAGCCACCGTTTGCTTTCCTTCGAAGTTACTGCTAGCCGAGCAGCGATGTGTGCCCTCCAGATGCGAACCATGCACCAAATGAGTCCAGTCTTCCTGGTCTTTTCGTGGAATTGAAAAATGGCAGTAAAATTACGACAGTCTGAAAAAGCTAAAGGGAAGATTACTAGAATTAACCTGTTATTTTACCCGGATAAAAAGTGCGGAAGGTGATTTCCAGTTTGCTTGTACTGTATCACCAATGTTAATTATGCAGAATTACCGCATACCTCACATAACTGTATCAAACGTTTTGAGTCAATTACAACGGGCTAACAAAGAAAATCCGGAAGAAAATATTCAGCAACCGAATTAATCCGTTTGAATGTTTTGGTAGCCTACGTAATATGCTGTCCCAGCACGAATGCTTAGCATTTTATAAAACGAAAACTAAAGCAAGAAAAGAACAGAAGAGCACACGTTATAATTCCAAGACGTTGATAGGCTATAACCAAAAGTAGGCTACTGCGCCGCATAACATACAAGTTTGATTTGAAGTTATTATGAAAATAAATTGGTTTGCCGCTGCATATTTTCAAACATGGCGGGTAATGGCGGAAAATAAATACAACACAAATGCTACGAGTACTCGACCAATCAGAAATGTTCAGCGCTGCAAGCTCCACCCAAAAGGTTCCTGTACTTTCGGAAAGTACTACCCCCCGAGCAGGAACGTTTTGGGGGGTAAAACAAAGCCCCCAGAACTAAATTTAGACCCTAGTTCCTGCGGTGGAAACGCACTGAGTTCCTCAAAAGGTTCCTAGTTCCGGGGTATAGTTCCTGCGGTGGAAACGCGGCTCATGTTACCTCGCCGTGTTCTCTATCTAGCCACATAGGCTACACCCAATTACTACGTATGTACGTTTTGCAACTCCGCATTAAAACATTACATTTAAAATCATGATTCACTCATAAGTATAACTACTAGCACTGAACATGAGAAAAACACATTCGTGCAATAGATTACATTACCGGTAAATAATGTGTGCAATGTTATTTGACCCTCCACTTCATCAACCAATGTTCAATACCGACTGTTATATATACCATTTGATAAGGAATATCAACTCGCTCATGGTCACTCCATTTACTTCGCACTATACTCCGTGATCATGTCAACCTTCACCTACATGCCCATTCTGCTAAAAACATATTGTTTCAACTACGGAATTTCGTAATTTCATTTTAATTTCTCTCGCACTGTTGTTATTCTCTCATATGCAAAGCCTGCTGGGACATATGCGTCTGCTCCTATTCTCCACTATCATGTTTTCCGGTTCTAGTTTAGCAAAACGGCGAAGAGGATTCCTACCTGCAGATTAGCCTATCAAAATGCCTTATAAACCTTACAAACACTAAAAGTGCATCTCCACGAAATAACAGACAATGGAGCAGGACAGAAGGATAAACCTTACAAACACTAATAGTGCATCTCCACGAAATAACAGACAACGGAGCAGGACAGAAGGCTACACAAGTTGCGACCTAGGGAGTTATAATTCTACGGGCGTGTTGATTATTTTGTCAGTCAAGGCTCGTTGGATGGACGTCAAATCCGTGAGTACATACCATATTCCATCTGCGTTTCTGATGCGTTTACGCTTACGCCACTGCATCCTATCTCACAGCCACTGTTTTACATATATAGCAAACCGAAACTGCTGAACGGTACACGCTCATCAGGCTGTACAGATTCACACAACGATAGCCATAATCCACAACCGTTTCTTGCAGGGTCGCATTTCTCACTCTCATAATAAAACGCTTTGCAAAAAGAACTGATATCTCATAAAAAACACGTTTTCAACGTACAAAAATGCCAAGTTACTAAAAGTATTGATATCAAAATGACGCCAAGTTACGATACTACAAACAATATAGGCTATCTTGCCTCACCGAAATGACATAAGATGTATCTCAAAGCAATGCTACCCAATATTTCCTCAGTTCTTTCAAGTCACTTGGCCCTGTGTTTTCTAATCTTACCATTTCACAATGTCATGCAAACTTTCTGTCAGATCAAAGAGACAAATATTTCGAATTGCCTCATGGAACACATTGAACATTGTACATTGAAATTAATGTATAAATTAATTAATGTACAGAACTGCTGCTGAGCAACGACAGGAAGCACATTTCTCCAGAAAACATGTTTATACTTGCTTCTGAACTGAATTTGAGTACATGTGCAAGTTATTGTATATTTGCTACGTACAATAAATACTGCATGTAAAACACATATTGTACATACATACATAGAGAACCTCTTTATCCGCATGGGGACATTTCCCTGGCAGCATCTTACATTCACATTCACGAACACACTTGTACCAAGAAACATACTATCATTCACGCAACAGAAAGCCTGGGCAGCGAAATACATAGGCCTACATACCAATACAAATTGGACATACACACACCTATTCAATCAATCTTGACTGTGAGAGAGCCATCCACACATATATTTGGCCTGTTCATGTAGTGCATGCTTATACACAGGGCCAAGTGACTTGAAAGAACTGAGGAAATATTGGGTAGCATTGCTTTGAGATACATCTTATGTCATTTCGGTGAGGCAAGATAGCCTATATTGTTTGTAGTATCGTAACTTGGCGTCATTTTGATATCAATACTTTTTAGTAACTTGGCATTTTTGTACGTTGAAAACGTGTTTTTTATGAGATTTTAATTTACAGCTGTAGTGGAGTGAATCAGCTGGTGTTGGTAACGCGCAAGGGAAATGTCGTTTTGGCTTTAAATTGCTATGGCTTGAATGGCCTTATGCATGTGTAGCCTATAGGTAACGTTCACCTTTTGTTTTTAAAATTCATTAATGGGTGTGTCCATTCAGTTAGGCCTATAGACCTGAATGTATAGTCACACGAATACGTCCAACTTTGCCATTTTCAGGAAGCTGCAGCAGTCCTGTCTTCTCTGTCTGTTGGGTTCTAAACGTCAGCGCCTCCGCGAAGAGGTACTAAATTCAGAATATCAGAACCTTTGGTTCATAACTTCTCAAAGCACATTTACTTGAAACCTATGCACCTCGTTGTTTGTACGGTGACATTGTTCTCAATCCTTACCAGACCAGATACCAAGATATGGCTGGACAGCAATGAACTTACACCCATAGGAAGTAAAGGCAAAATTGTGTCAGTGATGGTAACGACACTGGATGTACATACATTACGCGCGGAATATGAAGGAATCTCCCACGTGTGGAACTTTTCAGTTGTTTCCGGTAAGTGTGAAATTCAGTTGTTCACACGTTTGTGACTTTGACGTTGGTTATTCGATTTTAAGACTTCAATCCTTCTAAGTTGAATTGGAGAAGAAAACGGAAATCCATAATTGTAAATTGGATTTATAAGTGTATTGCTGTTTTGGCGATGCTCTTTAGGTCCATGTACGATCCGCGTATTTTTTGGCCAATCTCTTTCCGTTTCAAGAACATAATTTTTTGTTAAACATATAATTACAGAAACGGACATGGTCATTAATTGTAATTCGAAGCTAATTAACCGTTTACAAATGTATGATTGACACGGCAGTCCTCCAATTCCTGCTTACAAACTTCCTCCGGGTCCGACAATGTCTCCAACATTGTTGCTGACGGGGGGGATGTAGATGGATCCAATGCTGTACATGCTTTTCTCATCAGATTCCATCAATGTGAGCAGTGCGCACAGAACTGCGTATCTCCCCCCCAGCGGAAGTGGGGTGAGTGTTACTGATGTTTCAATCTAGCTGATGACTGTTGTCATGGTCAATAATAGAAACTGCTAGACATATGTTTTCCAAAATATGGTCCATTGCCTCGGTCTTGTGACAGATTGATGGCTCTCTGAAATTATGCTGCAGGCCACTTAATTTGAACAACTACTTCTATAAAGATGGAAACTGGACTTGCAACCCAAAGGTTACTGGTTAAATTCCCAGGTAGGGTGCTGCTGCCTTGTTACATTCTCCACAAGTGGGCGAGTGCGTGTGTGGGGTATGCCAAGAAAACAGTACAGGCTTGTATGCATGACCCCTACAATGAGGGTGTCCAGTGGCTCTGTTATGCTGTGGGGCGCAATTTCATGGTATGGTCTGGGTCCGCTTGTCCCCTAAGAGGGAACGATCACTGCAAATCAATACAAAGTTATTTTGAGGGATCACCTTTATCCTATGATGAGTCATTTCCATCCTGATGGGAGAGGTCTCTTCCAGGATGACAGTGTCCCCATCCACCGAGCTCGAGGGGTCACTGAACGGTTTGATGAGTATGAAAATGATGTGAATCATATGGTATGGCCTTTGCAGTCACCAGATCTCAGCTGGTGAATGTGGGGCTTTATTTTGACACAGGAGAAACCAGAATGTTTAGCACTGTGGACCCTCTCATGGTTTGTGCTTTTGAATTGGAGCCATTTCAAATTTCTCCGCTCAAGATGTTTGAATAAACATGGAAACTATTGAAAAGTAAAACTGAAAAGTTTAGTGCTGTCGTCACTTTTCTCAACTGCCTGTTTTCCCTTTTGCAGTCCAACAGAAGCGAGTTGATAATGTGGTTAATCGGACCCCTAAATTCTCCATTAGAATGGCTAATTGGGAATCTTCAATTTCTCTTTCACAACAGGAAGCTCTCAAGGCATTCCAGCCAAATGAAGTGTTTCCCTGTGAAAACGACACTCATTATCTCTACCAAAAGGAGGACTTTATCATTGCACTTGGTATGCCTCTCTCTTTACACTTATGGACATCAACAGAAACTGAACTTGACCAGATAAGGTTTTCAAAGATCTGAAAATTTTAACACATTCCAAATTGTTTTCATTGCAACAGCATTTAAATCTAACATTCTGAAAATTCTTTTTTTTATTCACTTTTCTGCCAGTATGTTCCTCTATGTTTTACTACAATTAAAATTTAGCAGTTTTACTGCTATTTCCAAGAGATTTAAATGGTGAAATGATGCCCCCATATAAGGAAATTGAGGGTGTTCACTTGGTAGAGTCATAAAGCTCCTTCACGAGCGTACAAGTTTAGGGATATTTGTGATTTATAAATATAATCTGCATGTGTGATTAAAAACTTCATTTCTAAGCAAATTGTACAAAATGTGCAAATGGTTGTACAATATAATTAAATCCACGCAAACTCTATGCATCAGGCCCCAGAACTACTTCTTCCTTTGAATATGTAATTTACCAGAATATTTCTATTTTTACTAAGAATATAATTTCAGGGTATTAAATTAATTTCTGTGCCAAATACATGGGGCTTTTTGCACATAACTTCAAAGCTTAGAATCAGTTTGTTAAATGGTCCAAATCAGTGTATAAAGCAGTTTAATTGGATAGCTACATACATACTGATAATTAAATTGTTTCCATATGGGTAATTGAAATGATCACTATACAAATTAAATGAACATTGCCTCATTTCAGGATTCCAGAATTCTAGCTTTTTACTAATATCTTTTTATGGCTTAATATTAGATGTTGGCTTACTGTTCTTCATTAACCATAGCTTATCTATGGAAACTAGTGTCTTTGAAGGCTCCATCAGTAGTGCAGCTTGGCATAAATGACCTCCTGGGTTACAATGCCAGTTTCTCAAGCACACCCTGCTCTCCCCAGGCCACACCCACCGCTTTCCACTGAGGGCGGAGTCTCGGGGTGCCTCCACGCTATTGGTCTCCTGGCGAGGGAGCCCCCATGTCCCCCCCAACCCCCTGCACAGAGTGGTGCTGTACCGGCCGGACCTGGATGGCCTGGCGGTCCTGTGCAACGAGACCACGCGCAGGGGGCACTACCGATTCGCTGGCCTGGACGGCTGCCGGAGCTACGTGGCGTGTGTGGAGATGGCGCTCGGCCCCGCAGTCCTGTGCCTCACCGCGCTGACCGGTAATAGTGCGTCTGCCCTCCCCCCCACCCAGGCCTGTGCCTCACCGCGCTGACCGGTAAGAGTGCCTCTGCCCCACCCCCACCCCTCCCCCCCGCTCCTGTGACTCATGGTCACTGCGTTCACCAGTAAGAGTGCATCATTTATGCCATTATGGATTAAAAATAAACTTTTTTTTCTGAAAAATTGTCTAAACAGGTTTGACCACCCTAGGGATATGCATCATCGAACACTGGCAGCAGGTTGAACTGGGAATCGAAAAGACCTTTTCACCGTAATTTTAAAAAATTTGTCTGAATGCAGCCTAAATCTGACTGAATGACTAAAACTTTTTTAGGATTGTTTACTGGAGTTTGGCTTGTCTTCACACCCCCACTGCCTGAAAATAGCCAGGTGCTGATACGGAATGCGGATGTGCGAATGTGTCGGTCTCTCCTCTGGCAGGCTATTTAGCAACTGAACCCTCAAACACCAAACATTATCAGTGGAATAAACTATATTCACACTGTAGGATACAGTGCTATTGAGGATAAATTGAAAATAAGTTTGCACAAGCCAGTATATTTGACCAAAAAGGATTTTAATGGCATTGAAACAGCAACAACCACAGACAGCGGGATGAAATTTGCTCCAATGAAATTACAAAGGGCTACAAACAGCAGCTCAGACGCACGTCAGAGGAGAGGGCGAGACATTCGCACCTGACCGTCACCAAAACATTCATTTTAAAATCATTGCACACTTTGACCTCTGTCAGTAAAAACCGTTGAATAATTAATACCTATTTTTATTCAACCTATCATGGTGTCAGGTTTCACGTTCCCCTCGCTTGCTTGTAGCTGGTGTCTCTCATCTGAGCACGTCTTTGCTGGTCTCTCTCAAAGATGCCTCAAAAGAAAAAAATTTTCCCCACGTGAAAATGTTTTCATTTCATTTCAATAATTCAGTCATTTCAATAATTGTCCATTTCCCTATTTCGTAAATGAGGAACTAGAATCTGACAGGAGAGACACCACTATGTGCAATTTGCCAATTTAAAACTATTCATTTTGCATTAAACTAACGCAAAAGACTACTATACAGACTAATCTGGTGTGTGCTTATAATAAATGCATGTGATAAATGCTGTTTCTTTTCCATGAATCATTCGGTATAGGATTGAATTGCGCGTATACAATCCTCAAATGACGACTGTAGCAGCAGTGAACAAAAATATAATTACCGTGTTATATTTATGCCTTACGTTTATACCGACTCTCCCCTACATCCTAAGTGACACTAATGTGTATGATGTTAGACTCTGTTCAAAACCCTGACTATTGTTAAGTTTCACAGTCTGACCACAAAGTTTGTTGAATTACCATCTATATACATACATTTCACTCCAATACACACACAAATGGTATGGGTAACAAGAATGTTCCTGTTTTCAGCTTGTCTTTAAAATGTATTTTTCATACCAATTTTCATGCTTCTATCCACCACGTGACATTTTGTTCACTTAATTCTCCCTGCTAAATAGCCATTGTTATTAGTATCTTGTGCTTTCTACATTATGTGCATTATGGGCCGCACTGTTATCCATAGCCATTTCCGAGTACTGTACATTTGCACAGTAGATTCATATGAGCACCAGTAGATTTGTAAGAGAACCTTTAGATTCATATGAGCACCAGTAGATTTGTAAGAGAACCTTTAGATTTATATGAGCACCAGGAGATTCATAAGAGAGCCTTTAGAGTCATATGTGAACCAGCAGATTCAGATGTGCACCAGCAGGTATATATGAGCACCAGTAGATTCATATGAGCACAAGTAGATTCATATGAGCACCAGTAGATTTGTAAGAGAACCTTTAGATTCATATGAGCACAAGTAGATTCATATGAGCACCAGTAGATTTGTAAGAGAACCTTTAGATTCATATGAGCACAAGTAGATTCATATGAGCACCAGTAGATTCGTGTGTGCACCAGCAGGTGTATGTGAGTAGATTCATGTAAGAAACCCCTCAGATACTCCATACGGCATGTGGAGGTCACCAACTGTAAGAAACCCGTCCGCAAACCAAACAGTGGAAGTATCTATGTGGTGAAGGAACGTATGTAGTCTTGCTGAAATGTGATTAATTTCATGTTATCTTGATTATCTGACTCCAAAATAGTGTTTTCACCTTTCCTCTGGTGCTAACAGTTATGCATGGCCAGAGGAAACTGCTTTCCACCAGTAGTGTGCCTCTATACTGATCGCTGTCTAAAACATGGTAGAGGCAGACATGTCTCTGGCGTGTGTAGCCTGCATAAATACAATTGAGTATGAACAGGTACAACACTAGTGTATAGGCCAGTAACTATGAGGTGCTGATATCCTCAGTTCTATGTGTATGTTAGGACCTTAAACTGCTAGGTGCACAGTGGTAAGAGTCAACGAAGAATGGCAGGTTAAAATGAATGCAGTTTATTGTTCAGTGTGTTCAGTAATAACGATAATGGTGCAAAATGTGAGTGGTGAAATGGCTATACACATTTGCATATGCGCAGGAGACGAGTTTAGACGAGTCTCCCTGAACCATTGCACCTTTCCCCATATATACAAAAAGATCAAAGCAAAACACCAAGTCATGAAATAAAGACACAATCAGGACCAAACAGTACAGATCAATGATCCTGCTTGTGCTATCTCTGTAAGCTTATCACACCGGGTTAGCCTTGGTATCTGGCTGGCCACTGACCCATTTGTATCAAGATCTTTAGTCAGCACCCCACCACCAAAGACACCAACTTGTTTCCCATGTTATCAGGTTTCTACTGTAACGATACAAAACTTGATCACATTATATTATGGAGAACCTAAGGTTCACATAATGCTGATCCAGTAGGATATTTTGCTACTGAGCACTGTATCTAATTTGCTGACTCCCTTCTTTTGGAGGTCTGATAAGTAGCACACTTCTGTGAACTGCCCTATTGCCATATGAGCACCAGCAGGTTCATTAGCATTGTGCAATTACTGTAGCCGAACATGCATAGGCTCATGGGTTAGCCTGTTTGTGTGAATGATCACATTGTAAAGCTTGGCTGTGCTGGTGCGTGCTCAGAGTGCCGTGTTAAGTTCCCTGTGTGAATGCCCAGATCCTGACGTGCCCAGGAACTTCAGGGTGACCGCTTGGGACAGCAACAGCGTGACCGTGGGATGGGACTGCCCCCCGAGCGACCCCGCCTCGGGCCTCACCGCCTTCCTGCTCACGGTCTTCCACGTGGACGGCTCTGGCCATGTCCTGGAGGAGAGGAGCTTCAGACACACGCTGGGCAGCCCGGTGTTCACCGCGGGCAGCTTGCCTCCCTGTAGCAGGGTGCAGCTGGGGCTTCAGGTGGTGTGCCAGTCTACGGGCCAGTCTCGGCCAGCTGTGGCCAGTCTGTGGGCCAGTCTACGGCCGTCCCGCTCAGCAGGATGGTCCTCAGCGATGGAAACTCTGGTATAGCTACAGAGCGCCTGTGTCTGGCACCCACACCATATGACCAAAAGTATCTGGACACCCCTTGTTCTGGGACTGTTCTTCATGGTTTGGGCTAGGCCCAGTGACAGCAAATCTTAATGCTACAGCATACAATCACATTCTGGATGATTCTATGCTTTCCCAACGGTTTGAGAATGGTGTGGATGAACTTGACTGGCCTGCACAGAAACCTGACTGCAAGTCCATCCAACACCTTTGGGATTGGAAAGCCAACTGTGAGCCAGACCTAATGGCCCAATCAGTGCAAATCCCTGCAGCAGTGCTCTGGTATCTTGAATAGGGCCTTCCCAGAAGAGTGGAAGTTGTTATAGCAACAAAGGGTGGGCCAACTCCATATTAACATCAATTATTTTGGATAAGATGTTGAATGTCAGGTGTCCACATACTTTTGGCCATGTATTGGTTGTGTGGTGTACAATACAGTTCAGGCCAAAAGTATTAGGCCATCTGCAGGTTTAAAAAATAATAATAATAATTTTTAGAAAAAACTTTAGGTAGGGCGGAATTCAGTTAATTTATGGACATTTATTGAATAACGAACCAAAGTACAGACATTTTCAATTTCTACCTACAATAACACAACAATGAGTTTTACTTAAAACAACTTTTAAAACACAACTTTTCTCAAAATAACCTCCTTTGGCTTTAATTACAGTTAAAGAAATTATTGGAGGTCTATCTAATCTTTTTGGAGGCAGAGGAGTAAAATTGTTAAATTGACTGAAATCTTATCGATGCGTTTTTTTTAAACCACAGGTAGCCTAATACCATTTGGCTTGTAGTGTAAGTGAATTTGGCACTAAAGTTGTAAGAAATATGGCAAAGGAGGAGCAAGTTAGGCTTAGATTTGCAGAGCCAAGTAAATATGCTGTATATACTGTTTATTATATAATATATATATATATATATATATATGCCTTTTACCAAACTTTCTTGGTCCAGTATTGATGGTGCTTGGCCCACTGGAGTCTTTTCTTGTTAATAGGGTGCAGCAAGGGCTTTTTTGCAGATACACAACATTTTAGGCCAGCAGATCATAGCCACTGTTTCACTGGAAAAAACTGGTGTGTCTCTTGTTGCATTGACCTTTCCTGTAGTTGTGGTGCAGTTTTACTTTGCTATTATGGTGTGACATGGTGCATGGTGTTGGTATTTTCAGGACCAGAGACGAGCAGTGCACAGTGTAAAGTGCATAACACACCTGCCAACACAGCGGGTTATACTGAATATACTATCAGTGGGTGTGGTGCAGCTACATTGGCCAGTTTTTATTTCCTATTAAACCTGTAGCTGGCTAGCTTAAATGATCTATGCTACAACTGATAAATTATGACAACAGTATCACGTTTTATTAAACAAAATTAAACCAAAGAAGATCATACAATACCAGTGATCCCCGTTCACTAAAGTAAAATCTCTCTGTGTTGCTCCCGTGGAAAAGAAAGAAAAATAACACACAAGTCCATCATTCACAACAATGGCACAGCTTAACTGAACTGTGTGGGATTGGAGTGGTGGTTTGCAACATATTTTAAATACACACATTTTGATGATTCATCTCCTGATTCCAAATCAGCATAGGTTTGACTTACTCATGGACATTGCTAAGTAAGGAAGCAAGCCTATCTCCACACGGCAAGGCTGTCACATCTGCCTATAGAATATATACATTATATATCTGCCTATAGAATGCTTAAATGTCCGGTCCAGAGACAGGGTAATCTGGCATGGGAAGCTGCAGATACCACAGCACATTCAGCACTTACTGAGTAAATAATGCCGGAGCGAACGGAATAAAGAAAAAGAGGCCAATACACTACAATCCCGCAGTTAGTCTTAATACGCTTTAAAAACTGCAGTTAGATGTATGGTGCAGTCCTACATTGATGCATACTTTTATCTAGCCCCAGGGTAGAGGCTAGTGGAAAAAACCTCTATGGTTTTCCTGTCAACTTAATTAATGTACTTGTAGGTTTCTTGGATTTTTCACTAGATGTTGCTGTCAGTGCAGGATTACCAAGCTCCTGCCAAAGGAAATCATGTGATTTTGTTAAGTGTGTCCCTGGCGCATGACCTGGCACATGATGGGATGTGCTGGATTAAGAGTTTGTGTGTCAATCTCTCCTCTAATTTTGAACAGTGAATCGACTTCATCACTTCCAACACATCTAACAGGGGAATGCTAATATTGTCTTGGATATTACTGTTTGAAAGCTTTGCCTGATGAACGAGTTTTGTTTATTTTTTGTCCCCTAGCAAACTCTGAAATCATAAACCTACACCAGTCCTCCTTTGGCTCCCGCAACTATACGGTGAGCTGGTCCGTGCAGAACATCTCCTCCATCTCCAGCTTTAAGGTGTACCACCAGGGGGAGCTCCAGAGCTCCACGCTCTTCACCTGGCACACAGTGACAGGCCTGCTTCCCTGCCACCAGTACAGCTGCAGGGTGGAAGCCCTGTGTGGGGACAGCACGGTCATGAGCGTTAGCACCATCCAGACAAAAACAGGTGGGCCAATAGCATTGGGGGGTGGGGCTATCTGTATTGGGGGGGGGGGTCTGGCTGTGTTGGGGAGGGGACTGGCTGTTTTGCAGAGGGGATTGACTATGTGGGGGAGGGGCCTGGCTGTGTGGGGGAGGGGTTAGGCTGTGAGGGGGAGAGGTCTGTTCAAAAATGAGCTACAAACAGTCAACTTTATGAAAAGGATGATCATCTGAATCCAACGATTTGACAGGTGATAATAGGGGTCTGATGGACATCTGAATCCAGTGATTTGACAGGTGATAATAGTGGTTGATGGACATCGGAATCCAGTGATTTGACAGGTGATAATAGAGATCTGATGGGCATCTGAATCCAGTGATTTAACAGGTGATAATTATGGTCCAGCTGACTTCCTCTGCTTTATCAGTTCAGAGGTGCAAATGGCAGATAGTGGTGTGACAAATAGCCACACCACATCAGTAGGTTGAATGGGTGGAAAACCTACACTTGTGGGTGAATGCACTTCTATGGTGGGCTTAATTATCTATTGATCAAACACTTGTTGACTCTTATTGGAGAGAGATGTAAATTTGTCAGTCTCACAGAAGAACAGAAGAATTGTCTATTTCAAACTCATTAATGCTTGTCTCGAATATTTTTGGAATTTGGCGCAATGAATGTTTAAATAAATAATGTAAAATGTTTATTGCTCATGAACTGTTCTAGATGAAAACTGAACATTTTGTTGAACTTGCACTTTTTCTCCATTTATCCAAATTTTTTTGTTGGTAAACTGCAGGTTGGAAAAATATTTTGGTCTTTCCACGTGCCCTTTGTCTTCGGTGAGGCACCGTCATATTCCACCCCACACCGTTCTGCGCCCTTTAGCAACCAACTCCAAGCTTGGGTTAGGCCAGGATAAGCCCAAAGTCATTTAGGAAGGCGCTCTGGTGAAGTGTTGGGGAGGCCCTGATGAATGTTTGCTGGTTTGCTCTGCCCACAGGCCCTGGTGAAGTGTTGGATCTCAGATTTAGGCAGAAGGACTCGACAGCCCTGTGGAGCGGCAGGTCTGGGGTGGGCGTAGCCTTCTTGTACCGCCTCTCTGAGAGGGGTGGCCCGAGCGTCCGGACGGGGAGGCAGGCCCCCCCCCTGCCTCTGCCGGGCCTGAGGCCTGGCTCCTCGTATGACCTGGAGGTGGTGCCAGAGTGCGAGGGTGGCGAGCGTGGAGCTCCAGCTGTGCTCTACTTCATCCCAGAGGAAGTCCCTGGCAGTGCCCCCAACGATGCCCCTGGAGACATCCTGCTACCCAGAGTTGTTGACTCTGCAGACCAAACAACAGATCGCCTCGGTCAGTGTTAAAGCAGGCTGGTACTGACTCGGTCAGTGTTAAAGCAGGCTGGTACTGACAAACCGCCTCAGTCAGTGTTAAAGCAGGCTGGTACTGACAGACCTCCTTGGTCAGTGTTAAAGCAGGCTGGTACTGACTCGGTCAGTGTTAAAGCAGGCTGGTACTGACTCGGTCAGTGTTAAAGCAGGCTGGTACTGACTCGGTCAGTGTTAAAGCAGGCTGGTAATGACAGAACGCCTCTTTGTTTTGATGTTGGCCTGAATTATCTTATTAAAGGCTTGCGCATGTGGTTGCATACACAGGTGCAAAGATTTTACATTTATTCATAACCACGGACTCTGGTCAGGCCCACGATAGGTCTGTGTCCTGAAGGCTGGTAACATGGGCTGGTTGCAGAAAGCTTTCATTCAGACACATTTTTACATCAGTGTTTGTGCCCCTAACCCCCCAACTGTAGGACTGCAGGTTCACCTCCCCAGCCATGAAATGTTCCTTGTTGTGCCATGGACAATGCCGCCATCGCTGGAGGATCCGAGGGCAGAAGCTCGAGTCCTGCTGGAGGGCATTATTAAAAGCAAGGTGGGTCCTGTTCCCGGGTCCTAGCAGTCATTGCCGCTCATCGCACCGTTCTGTTTATAGCGTTTTGTAGTACATGTTTTCACAGCATTATTTTAGTTGAACTTTTATCACCTTCAACAAAATTGAAAACAATCACTTTTGATAATCACTGCTGGTGTTTTTACAAATCTCAGATTAAGATTTGATCAGGCTAAAGTTTGCCTAAAATCCTGAAATGGACGGGCCCTTGTGCACCCCTGCTGTGGTTTGTACGAGCGAGACTATCCTCCTCTCACTTCTTCACTTGGGACAGGCCTCTGTTAGTCACCTGGGCACCTGCAGTCAGCCTGTGCCAACTGTGCATGATAGACGGACCAGCTTTACAATTTTCTTTTTGGTTTCCATTTCCTTTTTACCAGCTGCAGAACTTACTGAGTAAGTTCTGGCCAAAAGCGGAGGTGCAGCTGATCTCGTTTGAAGACAGCGAGAGGAAAACAAAAACCAAGATCACTTTTGAAAGCTTTGATGTTTCCAGCCAGGATGGGGTAGTGATCCTCCGCCCTGAGGAGCAGCTGCAGCATATTATCTCTCTCGGCCACGCCCACATCACCGTCACAGACGACAGCATCTACTGGGACGGTAGGTGCGAGACATGCTGGGGGATTTGTGTGTGATGGGTAGCTGACAGAGGAATATTGGCTGTTCTGTTCCCAGTGAAATAAAACCCTTGAGACTGTGTGTGTGCGCGTGTTCGTGCATGCATGCTTGTGCGCATTCATGCATACATGCATTTGTGTGTGTGTAAGTGTTGGTGGCAGTGCAGTATAACATTTTGCTCCAAGGCTGTTGGTTCAAGGTTGTAGAGTGTCTGTGAAATGCCTGAAATGTAAATGAGAGACAGATGGACAGATAGACAGACAGCTCATGCGATGCAACATTGTTGTAGGGCGGGCACGGTGGCATAGTGGTTAGCACTGTCGCCTCACAGCAAGTGGTTAGCGCTGTCGCCTCACAGCAGGAAGGTCGTGGGTTCGAATCTCGGGTTGGAGTCTTTCTGTGCGGAGTTTTCATGTTCTTCCTGTGTTCGCGTGGGTTTACTCCGGGTACTCAAAGACATGCATGTTAGGTGCGCTCCTGCAGGTGCCCTTGACCAAGGCCTCAGAACTGGAGTTGGTCCCCAGGCACAGCACAGAGAGGCAGCTGCCCACTGATCCTAGGTAACTAAGGATGGGTCAAATGCAGAGGAAAAATTACCCCATGGGGTTCAATAAAGTATATCATCTTCTTCTATATAATGGTGAGGAACTCCTAAACACTGCTGCCATATAACAATCCAGTCATGCTG
Source organism: Anguilla rostrata (assembly GCF_018555375.3). NCBI lineage: Eukaryota > Metazoa > Chordata > Actinopteri > Anguilliformes > Anguillidae > Anguilla > Anguilla rostrata. The sequence goes on along the minus strand of NC_057951.1, from coordinate 270,797 downwards.
AGGAGGCTCAACTGGTTTCTCCTGAGGAGGGAGTCATTGCCACATTGAGGGGAATGCAGGGTATCCCAGGCTCAGTAAAAACTGTGGGAGACGAGGTCTTCTCTCACCTCATGACAGTGAGTCTGGTGTCCAGAGGCTATAGCAACGCCCAGCATTCACATACTGTGTTCTCTGTGTGACTGAGTGGAGCAGCAGTAGGGGTGGACGGTATGACGATATTAGATTGTGGAGACATTTTAATCGTTCACAATCTGCCTTTCCAGTGAGATCGGGAGTATCGGGCTGCAGTGAAACTACACATTCTATCAGTTGCTCTGCCCTTAGGTTTTGTTTCCTTGAAGGGCAATATTTTCTTAAATAGGGATATTAGTTTGATTGCACTGTTCATTAACTTGCAAAATAGTCTTAAAAACCAACATGAAAAAGAATCGTGATCATATCGTGGATCGTGATCATTCCTGAAAAAAATTGTGATGATATTTTTGTCATATCGTATGTAGTATTTGTCTCATTAACATGTACTTTTAAAATAGTGTATGAATAAGATTTTATTGTACATGTGTGATAACAGTAGATGCCTTATAAAAAGGCTTTATTTTGGAGGCCCAAGAGTGCATCAGTGGTAGGTTGCATTTTATGCCCAGGCTGCCAGATGAATAGCCCTATTACAGATAACATTAGGATTGCACTCTTTATACCAAAAACATGAACCTGGGTAATTTAATGGCTTTTGTTTTTTTAATGTCATTTTTATTCTTCATATTATATTTTTAGCAATTTCTGGTTTTATTATTTCTCTTTCTGTGTTTGGGAATTTTTGCCTTTTAATAAACTTCGCAGTGGTAGATCGCTCATTAGGGTGATGGCTATGGCTTATTCGGGTGACGGTAGATGGCTTATTAGGGTGACGGTAGATGGCTTATTAGGGTGACGGTAGATGGCTCATTAGGGTGACGGTAGATGGCTTATTAGGGTGACAGTAGATGGCTTATTAGGGTGACGGTAGATGGCTTATTAGGGTGACGGTAGATGGCTCATTAGGGTGACGGTAGATGGCTTATTAGAGCGACGGTAGATGGCTCATTAGGGTGACGGTAGATGGCTCATTAGGGTGACGGTAGATGGCTTATTAGGGTGGCGGTAGATGGCTTATTAGGGCGACGGTAGATGGCTTATTAGGATGACGGTAGATGGCTTATTAGGGTGATGGTAGATGGCTTATTATCCGACTTGCTTGTTGGGAGCAATTAGGGGTTAGGTGTCCGGCTCAGGGATCAAACCGGCAACCCTCCGACTGCCAGACAAAAACGCTCTTACCTCCTGAGCTATGTCGCCCCATAAAAAAAACATTAAACGATCAAAGTGTTAAACAATCCTGTCCTGTTTGACCTAGAGGCTATTTGGGTCTGCACAATATTCCATATTGAAGGTTTGGTATACAACATGTTGTGCATATGGTCTTGAATAACTAAAAATGTATAAACTTGCAGTGTGTGGAAAAAAGCCATGGCATGGTATGAACCTGCCAAATGGTGTGACTTTCTGATGAAACACAGAATTTACATTGGCACATACATCATGGTTCTAGCCCTAAATCAGAGTTAGCCCAATCCAAATATATGGTCATGCTAGAATGCTCCAAATATGAAATGGTAAAAGATACACTTCAGAGCAAAATGTGGTATGCATAATCCTACACAACGTATTAAACTGAAGGTTGTATGGGAAACCTAATTTCATTAGTAGAATTGCTCTTTTATTCATTTATCCACCCAAAATTGGCCATATTCATGAAACAGAAACTATGATCTGGGAAAAACCAAAATACAAAAACTATAAATTTTCTCATAGGTGCACTATAACCGATAAAATCCTCAAATGAAATTCTGC
>NC_057951.1:245899-268807 GCF_018555375.3 Anguilla rostrata | reverse complement strand
AACCTGCCTTCCCGGCCAGGTCCAGCTCCCCAGCGTCCCAGCTGAGGATCACTTCCTTCCCCTCCCTGATCATCTCCCGCTCCCTGTCTTTGGCCTGGAGGATCTGTCTGAAGCCATGTCGGGAACACCTCAGTTGCACCTCCTCCAGTGTGCCTCCAGGCTGGCCCTCCTGTGCCTCTTCTCTGTGCCGGAGCAGCCCCACGTTGGGCGCCACTGTGGCGAACACGCCTGCCACAGGCCACCGAAGTGGCTTTCTTAGGGGCCCTCCAGCACAGAGACACAGGGAGATGATGTTCAAACCGTCCACATTTATTTACGAGGTTGGCAAGATGTTACCGCCAAGGAGCAGATGTAAAACTGTCATGACAGAGGCTCCCTTCTGTGAGTGGGGATGGCAGATTTAACCTGTGCACACTGATTACCTCACTACGCACAGGTGCAGCCACTCCTGTTCCCGGGTCCAATTAGCCTGGCCAATTATCTAATTCTTAACCAATTATCCAATTGGCCAGGTCTAATTAGCTTGACCCAGGGCAGGTGTGGCTGCTTAAACCAGCCATCCCCACACCACAGGTGTATAACACACTGATATGTGTTTTGATACACACAACACTGTTAGTTTATATTAATGTGCTGTAAAGTAGCACACTGCTGTGTGTTTGACACACACAGCCCTGTTAGTTTATATTAGTGTGTGTAAGGTGTGTAACACACTGCTATGTGTTTGACACACACAGCCCTGTTACTTTATATTAATGCATGTAAGGTGTGTGTGTCCTTTTCTCTGCAGGCTGTCAGGCTGTAAAGTCACACAGAGAGGCTGTGATTCTCTGGCTTCAGCTCTGTGTTCAAACCCCTCACACCTGAGAGAGCTGGACCTGAGATACAATCACCCAGGAGACTCAGGAGTGAGAGCGCTGTCTGCTGCTAAACTGGACACACTCACACTGCTGTAAGTACAGAGAGTTTCCACAATGCACCTCACACACACACACACTCACACTGCTGTAAGTACAGAGAGTTTCCATAGTGCACCTCTCACACACACACACAATGAATGGAATAAGTTTCCTTTCTGACAGATTTGTGTTTTTTTCATATGATCGTGGTTTTGTGTTTTATTGTGCCTTTGTTTTTATATATGTGATGTCATTGGTGTGTTGAGAGTGGAAATAAAGGATGGTTAAAATTCAGAATTCTGTTCTGCTGTTCTTACAGTGTGGACCATGGAGGAGAGAACAGGACCAAACCAGGACCCAGGAAATGTGAGTCTGTATCGACACAGAACACTTTCCATAGATACACACTCTGCTGTGTGTGTGTGTTTGTGTGTGTGTGAGAGAGAGACGTCTCTCTTACACACATAAACACACAAACAGAAACACACATGCACACAAACACACACACAGAGGTACTATGACAGTCCTTTCTCTCTCACACACATAATGAGGTGAATATTAATAATGATAATTAATCTCATTAATGTCTCTGGTGTGCAGACGGCTGTCAGCTCACACTGGATCCAAACACAGCGCACAGAGAGCTGTCTCTGTCTGAGGGGAACAGGAGGGTGACACACACACCGGGGAGAGAGGAGCCATATCCTGATCATCCAGAGAGATTTGAGTACGAGCCCCAGGTTGTGTGCAGAGAGAGTGTGTGTGAGCGCTGTTACTGGGAGGCTGAGTTCAGTGTGTCTGAGGGGGGATGGGTTTATATAGCAGTGACAGATAAAGGAATCAGCAGGAAAGGAGGGGGTTCTGACTGTGTGTTTGGATGGAATAAAAACTCCTGGAGTCTGCGGTGCTTTAAGCACGGTCACTCTGATAAACTCAGTTACTCTGTCTGGCACAATGAGAACCGAACACACATACCTGCCCTCACCTCCCCCTACCGCAGAGCAGGAGTGTGTGATGATGATGATGGTAGAGGAGTGTGTGTGTACAGGGTAGGAGTGTGTGTGGACCGTCCAGCCGGCACTCTGTCCTTCTACAGCGTCTCTGACTCTGACACACTGACCCTCCTGCACAGATTCCACACACACTTCACTCAACACAAACCCCTCTGTGCTGGATTTTTTGTGTGTAACTCCTCCTCAGTGTCCCTCTGCCAACTGGAGTAGAGACACACACACGCATGTGCACACACACACACGCATACACACACACACACACATATGCATGTGCGCGCACACACAAATATGCATGTGCACACACACGCATACACACAGACACATGCACGTGCGTGCACACACAAACATGCACGTGCACACACACGCATACACACACACACACACACACACACACGCATAGACACACACACACGTGCGCATACACACTCGCACACATGCACGCACACACAAATACATACACTCATGTACACACACACACACACCACATTCATATACCCACTCACACACACATACCACACACACTCATTTACACATACACACACACTCAGATACACATAGACACACACCCACATACACACATCCACACATCCACACACACACACATACTCTCACACACACCCTTGCTTTCTCACACTCATGCACACGCACTCACAAATACACACACTGATGTACACTCATGCACACGCACTCACACACCTACGCACTCGTGCGTACACACTCACACTCTTACACACACATACACACCCTCTCACACCCAATCACTCACACACCCAATCAAACACATGCACACACACACCTACACACATGATCACACACAATCTCTCGCACACACAAACACACTCATTCACCAGTGCACTCTCACGCACACACACGCATGCATGCATACGTACACACGCTCATAACCGTATGCACACACACACACACACTCTCTCTCATACTCAGTCACTCACACACACACCCTCTCTCTCACACACACAAGCACTCACATCCACAGTCACACACACATTCACAGAAACGTACGCACACACACACATGCCTGCAGAGACACAAACACGTGTCAACACACACACTCCTCAGTGTCCCTCTGCTAACTGGAGTAGAGACACACACACATGCAAGCGCACACACACACACACACACACATACACACACACGCAATCACACACTCACACATATATATATACACACTCATATGCTCCTAGACTCACAGACATGCACTCACACATCTACACACACACTCGCACAACCAGTCACACACACACACCCTCTCTCTCTCTCACACACTCCATCACACACACACACACACACACTCTCACACACACCCTTTCTCTCTGTCATGCACACGCACTCACAAATACATACACTCATGTTTACTCATGCACACGCACTCACAGACCTATGCACGCACACTCTCTCACACCCAGTCACTCACACACACCTACACACGGACACACACAATCTCACGCACACACACACACACGCGCATGCACACATACACGCGCTCAAACACACACACTCTCACTCACACACTCACATACAGTATACAGACACACACATTCGCAAACGCACGCACACACACACACATTTATGCAATCACACACAAACACAAACGTGTCAACACACACACACTCTCATTCCCATACGCACGCACGCACACACATGTATAAACACACACATTCTCTTACCCATACGCACACACACACTCATGCACTCACACATGCACACACATGCATGCGTGCACACACCATATACACATGTATACACAAACATTCTGACACCCATACATACACACACACACGTATAAACACACACACATTCACAAAGGCACTCTCACGCACACACACATACACATACATACACTCATTCTCTTGCACGCACACACACTCAAATAAACAATCACACACACATTCACACAAACGCATGCACACACACTTTCTCTTACCCATACACACACGCACCCGTGTGTACACACACACATACTCATGCACTCAATCATACTCTCACACATGCACACATACATACATGCGTGCACACGCACACACATTCTCTTACCCATACACACACACAATCCGGGCACACACATACTCATGCACTCACACACATACACACACATGTTCACATCCACAGTCACTCCCACAAACGTACGCATGTATGCACACACATTCACAAATTCACGCACACAAACACACTCTCACCCAATCACACACACACACACACACACACACATCGACACACTTGCAACCTTCCTTGACCAATGCCTTACCAGTGCAATTTCAGCTGTGCCCAATATTATATATATATATATATAACCTAACTCCTGTACATAAGAGTAATATCTTTTAGCAGTTCAGGTTAAGCACTTGCTGTCTAAATGTGATATTTTTTTACATTTTAATACATTTATATTGCAAATGTTCAAGGTGTGTTTATGTACTTTTGATTATTAAAACATTAATATAACATTGAGAGTAATAATGCCAAAAGATGGCAGGGTAAAATGTTTTTGAAGTAATAATTCTATCTCCTGTATCTGCATCTTTTTTAAAAGAATCCAGTGGCAAACTCCTCCACTTAAATGTGCATTTTACTAGTTTTTACAGTTGCTTTCATTCATTTTCACAAGAGTTCCAATGTGCAAATTTCTGTTGGCAAATGCAGCTGATAGGGAGAATGCAGAATGATCACTGCAGTGTACTTATTTCCTTTCATTACTGTAAACAATGATGGATTGAGTTTCCTTATTAATTCTTTTAGGATTTTTTTTTTTTTTTTGCTTTAATTTTCTGTATTTTCAGACAATAATATGCAATGATTAAACCTGAATTATTAAAATATCAAATGTTTTGCTGTTGTGATTTATTATTGTGTGATGTATTGAACTCCTGTGACACAGTAGTACTTATTTCATATTCTGCATGGGATTATGTTTGGGCTCAATTTGAGTAGATCAGCATGGGGCTAAAATCTGCAGTTGAAGCAATGACATTCATCTACAGTAGTGGAAATAAAATCCATTATAAGAGAAATTGTGTAGTGTCTGATGAATGCTTGCTTCTGTTGCTGTAACCACAACTCAATACATTTTGAAAAGGCACTGCTTGTCTATTGAGCTGGTATGTTTATGTTACCTCTCAAATAAATGGTTTTCCTGAAGGTTTGAACCTGGATCTGCTGCACATCAGTTGAATGGATTAGACCACTAAGCCAAAACCAGGGCAGAAGTTTGCATGACATCCAGTCTCTGAGATGTTCCTGAGACCCTACAGTTTTTCTCATTTTTTCAGATGCATTTCTGATATCTGCAGTCACACATTACAAATACATTACAGTATGTTATGATTGCTTTGGCTCAGTGTGGAAAACTCATCAGCCTATGAGCGGAAACGCCTGAAGTTCTCCGACCTGGCAGCGGAGTGTGAGAGTGTAAGGAGTGTAAGGAGGCTGGTTAGAGAGCGACAGTATATCCAGTGGAGGTGGGACGCTGGGGGTTCACCCGCCAGTCAGTGCTCTACCTTCTGGAGAACACGGGCATGGCAGGGGCAAGGCTGAGGAGGGCAGCTAGAGGGCTGGCCGAGGAAGCAGAGAAGGGGGGCTGGCTCAGAGGCGGGGGGGGGGGGAGTTGGAAAACACCCACTGCACCCAAAACAAACAGCAGAGGATGGCAGCTGGCCTTCCGGATCAGTTTGAGCCTCTTTGTGTTCCTGGAGTAGAGGGTCCCAGCCCAGCACACACAGGTGTAGAACAGGACACCGGCCACAATGATCTGGTAGAACATGGCCAGCATCCTGCTACACACACCGAAGGAGCGTAGCCTCCCCAGAAAGAAAAGCCTTCAGTCTAGTAGGGCCTCCAAAGACACAAACCACAGTATCAAACCATCTATATATATGATCGGGTGAACATGGTGTATATGTGTTTGTGTGTGTGTTTGTGTGCGTGTGTGTGCATGTTGTGCATGTGTGTGCGTCTGTGTGTATTGATGCGCTGTGTACGTGCTCTGTGTGTACAATAAAAATGAGCATCTTCAGTGCATCAACCAGTGCAGTGTTTCTTTGAAATTACACCCCCATCCTCATGCTAAATGGAATTTAATAAAACCATTATGTGCCGTGGCAGGAGCTTGAAATAGTCGAAAATATCAGAGTATTTACTTTTGCTATCAGACCTGTGGGCTGTACTGGAATACTGGAAACACAAAGTGGATGCTTTCCGCTATCCGGTGGTCTTGTGACGCTACTACAAGGGACTGAACTCCAGAGGGTGAGACTCAAGGCAGAAGTTGGGAGTTTCTAAAACGTTGACTGCTTACTCCCGTTCCCTCTGTCTAATATAACATTTTTTGTAAAGATCTGAAACTAGGCCCTAATATAGGAAATCAGAATGGGGGAAAATATTTGTCATGGCACTGTACATGAGGTACACAGGTTTCCTTTAACAGGCTTCAATATAAGGGGCACCAGGGAGACACACACTACAAAGCCTGCAGAGGAATTCTCAGAAGTTTGCTAATGCCACACACCAGTATGGAGTATATTATCTTAACAGGAGTGAGCTTGTCTGAGTAACTTTTTCCCTGTTGTAATTACAGCAAACACCCATGTGATAGAGCCACAGCCATGACATGACCTTATGTTTAGTCTTAAGACTTTCCTTTAAAAAAAATCAGCTTTGGTATGATAACAAGCCTACACATTAATGGATTATTTTATTCTGCTTGGATGAGAAAAATAAACATTTACCACATTTCAGCTTGTGCGCATGTATATTTTGTAATGGAATAGAACAGAAAAGCTGTTTTTCATGCCAGAGGAAGACCTTTCATAAGCAGCTCTGACATGCATTACATTACATTACATTACATTACTGGCATTTTATCCAGAGCGACGTACAACAACGTGTATAACCATAACCAGGAACAAGTATGACGAAACCCCTAGAGAGAAGTACCGGTCCAAGTGCAGGGAACAACCGCATAGTTCAACTTGGACCCTGAAGGTTAAACTGATTAACACTAAACAACGGGAACGGCAACAACGCAGTCTATGGAAAAAATACAAGCAGTAGTTAAGACAGTTAATGCACCTAATTCACCTACGAAACAGCTGCCTAGTTACAACCCTCAGCTTAGTCATTTACAGGGGGGTAGGGAGGGATGGGGAGAGGTGCAGCCTGAAGAGGTGAGTCATATGAGCGCCCAAGGGGGATCGCTAGAGAGCGATGAAACGCAGATCCCTGTCTGACTGAACCCTCCCGTACCCTGGGCAACACAGGCACCAATCGTGCGTCGCCCTGTGGAGCTACCGGCCACAGTCGGCACTGGCACAGTCCGGATTCAACCCGGGGCCGTGAGGCTCATCCATGCACCTCAGCGTGGGGCCTTAACTAAATGAGCCATCCAGCAGCCCCAAGCCTAATTTCAATAAAATTACACCTTACCAGCATCTTGTTATGTTTCTGTTGTCACTTCACTTTTTAGTTGACTATCTGCTTTTCTCCTGCACAATCTTTGTTTCGGTTTTGTAGTATGGGCGTGGTTTTCTCTTTCTCTCTCTCTCCCCTCAGCTGATCACTCTCACCTGTTCTGGCCGCATTCTCATGCACTGGCTAATCACTCATTCCATTCACCTGTTCCCTGTTTGCATGTTCACGCTCTGTTCAATTATCTCTCATTTCACTCACCTGGTTCTTTTGGTATACATTCTCTGTTTCCCTGTTCTTCCTTGCCAGATTGTGCCTCCTGTTTACAGTGCCTTTCCAGCGTTTACCTCGTTAGTCTGACTCGTGTTTTGATCTTGCCTGTTTACCCGACCACCGATTTTTTGCCTGCCGACTTTGTTTTGCTGATTCCTGTTCTGACCTCCGCCTGTTTAACGACTTTTTTGCCCCGGTGGATTTTTCTGGTTTTTGATCTTTGCACAAACTGACTACGAGACTGCCTGCTGTATTGTGTACCTTTGAATTAAACATCTCCTTCGGGAGTTTCGACACTCAGTTGTACAAGTCTGCATTTGGGTCCACCACACCCCGAACCCGTGACAGAACAATCTGGCCAGTATGGACCCAGCGGACCCAGAGCACCTGCGCAACGCCCTCGCCAGCCAAGGCAGCACTCGTGGGACGGCACGAGCAAGCCCTCCGTGAGATCCGGTATTCGCTGACAGCACTCGCTGGTCAGATGCAGCAGCTGACCACCCGCCTCCCGGCTCCCGCTCCCGAAGCCCCGAGGGCTCCTCCCGACCCGGTCCAGCTCTACACCCACGCAGCCCTCCTGCCCAGGGAGCCGCACATTCCTGCTCCGGAGCGCTACGCTGGAGACTTGGGGAAGTGCGAGGCGTTTCTAATGCAATGTTCGCTCGACCTTCAACCAGCAACCCACCACTTACAACAACGATGGGAAAAAGATTTCTTGCATCGTGGGGCTGCTGAAAGGATCTGCATTAGACTGGGAGAGCCAACCTCCTACAAACTTCACCTGCTCCAGTTTCGTTGCAGAAATGCGAGAAGTCTCTGATCGCCCCGTTTGCGGGAGGGACTATAATCAACGCCTGCTGTCGATGCGCCAGGGCACGCGCAGCGCGGCGGCATTTTCAGCTGAGTTCCGGACTATTGCTGCGGAATCAGGATGGAACGACACTGCGCTCCAGGGGGTCTTCAGAGACGGGTTGTCCGAGGCTTTGAAGGATGAACTGGCTGCAGGAGACGATCCCGACAACCTCGATGCCCTGATCGCGCTGCTGGCCATCAAGCTGGACAACCGCCTCCGTGAGCGCCGCAGAGAGACGGCCAGACGCCAACCCTCAGCGAGCCCTTCAGCGGCCAGACGGCCAGACGCCAACCCTCAGCGAGCCCTTCAGCGAGATTCAGTTCCAGTCCCGGTCCTGGCATCAGTGTACCCCCGAGTCCGACCGCGCCCCGCACGCCCAGCGAGGAGCCAGTGTAGCTCGGAAGAGCCCACCTCACGCAAACGGAGCGTATGCGGCGAATCAGGACGGGACTTCGCATTTACTGTGGCACAGCCGGTCATGTATTATCCTCCTGTCCTATTCGGCCAAAAGATATTAGAGTGGGGACCCTGGTGAGCCGTACCACTTCCCCTCCTACCGCTCAGTCTAGCCCACTGCTCGATGCCACACTGGTTCAGGACCAACAACCTCTCAGGCTACAGGCGTTGGTCGACTCTGGCGCCGACAAGAATTTCTTGGACATCGAACTGGTCGCTCATTTTTTGCCTGCCGACTTTGTTTTGCTGATTCCTGTTGCCTTCCGATTCTGTACTTTTGCCCCGGTGGATTTTTTCTGGTTTTTGATCTTTGCACAAACTGATTGTGAGACTGCCTGCTGCATCGTGTACCTTTTGAAGGTACGCAATTGTCCAAGTCTGCATTTGGGTCCACCACACTGAAACCCGTGACACATCTATAAGAAATGCTAACTACCATACAATATGCCAAATAATCTCTGAATTGATAGGAACCACTCAAAGCAGGTACATGAGGCAGACAGGAAATCATCAGGTCAGACGACATGTTCCCACTGTAACAGAATTTAGTACAATATGCACCAGGGAAATACCCACTACACAGCATGTAGGGGCATTCTCCAAAGACTCACTAAGTTATCTCAGTCTCAATAGTAGTTTATAAGCATCACACCGCATATGGTCACATCTCACAGGCACGAATCTTTGTCTCAAATAGGCTATTTTTATTGGAAGCATTTTGTGCAAAAATCTTGACCGTCATACAGAATAGAGAACTGCTTCAATTTTGACATTATTTCACAAATATAGCATAAAATAAAAGGGAGAGAGAGAAAAGGAAGAGAAAGAGACAGGGAAAAGGGGAGATGTACCCGTCGAACCATCCGTCCACCCACCCAGCACTACTTGTAACTTTTGAGTTTGTGTTCAATTTGTATGTTGTTCCAGATAGGAAATAAATGGTGACTATATATTTTTTTAAATGTTTCAGTTTATCTTTCAAGATAAATCTAATTTTCTCTATATGTAATGTGTCGGTTAATTCTGTGATCCACAGCTTCACTGGAGGAACTTCATCTTTTTTCCAGAATTTAAGTATAAGTTTTTTTTTGCTGCTATTAGCCCGTAGGAGACAAGGTGTTGTTGAGATACAGTCAATTTTCTAAGTGCCTCCGATTTTCCCAATATAATCAGTTTTGAATCTGGCTCCAGTGAGATTTTCAGTATAGTGGAGAAGATGCTGAATACTTTGGTCCAAAGGCTTTCTTTCAGCACACAACACAACAGCACACTATAGTGCCTGGGGCGGGGGCGGTATATCACCATGGTGGGTGCCAGAGCGTTTCAGGTCCTCTCAGGAGTGCACTCGGGACAGCCCTGAGCTGCATTCCATCCTCCCCATAGCTCTCCATCGCTCCTCTCCATCATTGCCACGGTAACTGGGAATGTGGAGACTGGCCTAAGCAGAAGTGGCCAGGAGTGCATACAGAAATACAGAAACATACACTTCCCTTCACTACCTTAAGCCTCCAAGCAGCTGTACACCGCAGAACACAGTCTGAAGTGCATTAATCACTGCAGGTTTGCCACTGAATCTACAGGAACTGAGGCAGAGCAGTGAAAGAATGGGCAGTGATTCACTATGTGCGCTCATATAGACATGAAAACTGTTTCTCTGATCGATCAAACATTGTCTGAATTATTTGTAAAACATTTTAGTTTGCAGCCATATCTGCTGCAATTACTAAGGCATAAATACACTTATGTAGTTGTGGAAATGACTGAGTTTTGGTCTGATGGGCACTTCCTCGCTTGAACCAGGGCTCCCGCTCCCGAAGCCCCGAGGGCTCCTCCCGACCCGGTCCAGCTCTACACCCACGCAGCCCTCCTGCCCAGGGAGCCGCACATTCCTGCTCCGGAGCGCTACGCTGGAGACTTGGGGAAGTGCGAGGCGTTTCTAATGCAATGTTCGCTCGACCTTCAACCAGCAACCCACCACTTACAACAACGATGGGAAAAAGATTTCTTGCATCGTGGGGCTGCTGAAAGGATCTGCATTAGACTGGGAGAGCCAACCTCCTACAAACTTCACCTGCTCCAGTTTCGTTGCAGAAATGCGAGAAGTCTCTGATCGCCCCGTTTGCGGGAGGGACTATAATCAACGCCTGCTGCCGATGCGCCAGGGCACGCGCAGCGCGGCGGCATTTTCAGCTGAGTTCCGGACTATTGCTGCGGAATCAGGATGGAACGACACTGCGCTCCAGGGGGTCTTCAGAGACGGGTTGTCCGAGGCTTTGAAGGATGAACTGGCTGCAGGAGACGATCCCGACAACCTCGATGCCCTGATCGCGCTGCTGGCCATCAAGCTGGACAACCGCCTCCGTGAGCGCCGCAGAGAGACGGCCAGACGCCAACCCTCAGCGAGCCCTTCAGCGGCCAGACGGCCAGACGCCAACCCTCAGCGAGCCCTTCAGCGAGATTCAGTTCCAGTCCCGGTCCTGGCATCAGTGTACCCCCGAGTCCGACCGCGCCCCGCACGCCCAGCGAGGAGCCAGTGTAGCTCGGAAGAGCCCACCTCACGCAAACGGAGCGTATGCGGCGAATCAGGACGGGACTTCGCATTTACTGTGGCACAGCCGGTCATGTATTATCCTCCTGTCCTATTCGGCCAAAAGATATTAGAGTGGGGACCCTGGTGAGCCGTACCACTTCCCCTCCTACCGCTCAGTCTAGCCCACTGCTCGATGCCACACTGGTTCAGGACCAACAACCTCTCAGGCTACAGGCGTTGGTCGACTCTGGCGCCGACAAGAATTTCTTGGACATCGAACTGGTCGCTCATTTTTTGCCTGCCGACTTTGTTTTGCTGATTCCTGTTGCCTTCCGATTCTGTACTTTTGCCCCGGTGGATTTTTTCTGGTTTTTGATCTTTGCACAAACTGATTGTGAGACTGCCTGCTGCATCGTGTACCTTTTGAAGGTACGCAATTGTCCAAGTCTGCATTTGGGTCCACCACACTGAAACCCGTGACACATCTATAAGAAATGCTAACTACCATACAATATGCCAAATAATCTCTGAATTGATAGGAACCACTCAAAGCAGGTACATGAGGCAGACAGGAAATCATCAGGTCAGACGACATGTTCCCACTGTAACAGAATTTAGTACAATATGCACCAGGGAAATACCCACTACACAGCATGTAGGGGCATTCTCCAAAGACTCACTAAGTTATCTCAGTCTCAATAGTAGTTTATAAGCATCACACCGCATATGGTCACATCTCACAGGCACGAATCTTTGTCTCAAATAGGCTATTTTTATTGGAAGCATTTTGTGCAAAAATCTTGACCGTCATACAGAATAGAGAACTGCTTCAATTTTGACATTATTTCACAAATATAGCATAAAATAAAAGGGAGAGAGAGAAAAGGAAGAGAAAGAGACAGGGAAAAGGGGAGATGTACCCGTCGAACCATCCGTCCACCCACCCAGCACTACTTGTAACTTTTGAGTTTGTGTTCAATTTGTATGTTGTTCCAGATAGGAAATAATGGTGACTATATATTTTTTTAAATGTTTCAGTTTATCTTTCAAGATAATCTAATTTTCTCTATATGTAATGTGTCGGTTAATTCTGTGATCCACAGCTTCACTGGAGGAACTTCATCTTTTTTCCAGAATTTAAGTATAAGTTTTTTTTTGCTGCTATTAGCCCGTAGGAGACAAGGTGTTGTTGAGATACAGTCAATTTTCTAAGTGCCTCGATTTTCCCATATAATCAGTTTTGAATCTGGCTCCAGTGAGATTTTCAGTATAGTGGAGAAGATGCTGAATACTTTGGTCCAAAGGCTTTCTTTCAGCACACAACACAACAGCACACTATAGTGCCTGGGACGGGGGCGGTATATCACCATGGTGGGTGCCAGAGCGTTTCGGGTCCTCTCAGAAGTGCACTCGGGACAGCCCTGAGCTGCATTCCATCCTCCCCATAGCTCTCCATCGCTCCTCTCCCTCATTGCCACGGTAACTGGGAATGTGGAGACTGGCCTAAGCTGAAGTGGCCAGGAGTGCATACAGAAATACAGAAACATACACTTCCCTTCACTACCTTAAGCCTCCAAGCAGCTGTACACCGCAGAACACAGTCTGAAGTGCATTAATCACTGCAGGTTTGCCACTGAATCTACAGGAACTGAGGCAGAGCAGTGAAAGAATGGGCAGTGATTCACTATGTGCGCTCATATAGACATGAAAACTGTTTCTCTGATCGATCAAACATTGTCTGAATTATTTGTAAAACATTTTAGTTTGCAGCCATATCTGCTGCAATTACTAAGGCATAAATACACTTATGTAGTTGTGGAAATGACTGAGTTTTGGTCTGATGGGCACTTCCTCGCTTGAACCAGGGGCGTTAATGTTTTGTAGGGTATTGTAGACGTAGGATATCAACTTCTCTGTATCTGCCTTCCTATTCAAACATTTGTCAAGTTTATCTGGGCTTGCATTATTGTAGTCCTGCATGTATGTTTTCACATAGTCCCTAACTTGAAGATATCTGAAAAAATTATCAGTATTCAGGTTGTATTTCTCCCGCAGCTCTTGGAAGGAGGAAAAAGTCCCCTTCAAATATAGATCACCCACAGTGTTAATTCCTTGGTTCTTCCATTGGGTGAAGGCACCATCTAAAGTAGAGGGTTTGAAGGAGGGGTTGTTTGCAATTGGCAGAAGGAAAGACATGTCTCTCAATTTGAGACTGAACTTCAGCTGCTTCCAAATATGCATGGTACCGTGTATTATAGGATTATGGTCATATGTTGATTTACTCAATGGTATTGGAGACATGATAATTGTGCCTATGGAGAAAGGCGAACAATGGAGAAAACTCTTTCTCCATTTTTAGCCAATTGGCCTGTTGGTGTGAGTCATCTAACCAGAAGATTATGGTCTTAATATCCGTTGCCCAGTAATAAAACAGGAAATTGGGTAGGGCTAGTCCTCCACTCTCTTTGAATTTGAACAGATGTCGTGTATTTATTCTGTGGCTTTTGTAGTCCCAAATAAAATTGGTGACAATGGAATCAAGTTTCTTAAAAAATGATTTGGGAAGCTATATTGGTACTGTCTGAAATAAATATAATAGCTGCGGGAGAAAGACCATTTTTATAGCATTTAGTCTGCCAAGGAGGGAAATGGGCAACGTTTTCCAAAACTGAATGTTGGATTGAAATTTTGTGATTAATGGGGGGAAATCTGTTTTGAACAGAAGGGAGTACTTCCTGGTAATGTGAACTCCGAGATATTTGAATTTTTCAGTTGCAATTCTAAAAGGGAGCTGTTGAAGCCAGGTGACATCCTATATGTTTATTGGCATAAGTTCAGTTTTGTTCCAATTTATTCTGTAGCCAGAGAAGGTACCAAATTGGTCTATTGTGGATAGTAAATTTGGGATACTATTTTGGGGGTTAGTAATGTATGATAGTACGTCGTCTGCATAAAGGGAAATTTTATTTGTAGTATGTCTAATATTGTAGCCATGTGGATGAGACCTGATGCTCTCGGCAAGTGGTTCTATGGCTAATGCAAATAGCATGGGGGAGAGAGCACATCCTTGTCTATTGCCTCTAAATAAGTAAAACTTTCATGATAATGTTTGATTGGTTAGTATTCTGGCATTCGGATTTGTATATGGGAGTTTTATCCTGAAATGAAAATTTCACCTAATTGGAATTTCTCCAGCACTGTGAAGAGATAGGACCATTCACATTTTCCATGTCCAGTGCGAAGATTGTAAGGGCTTTGTTTGGTGTTTTGCATGAGTAAATTATATTAAACAGGCGCCTCAGATTAAAGAATGAGTGTCGTTTAGGCATAAACCCAGTTTGATCTGGATGGATAAGTTTGCCAACAACCAGGCTGAGTCTACGGGCCAGAGTCTTGGCTAGGATTTTCTGATCAGTATTTAAGAGCACAATTGCTCTGTAAGATCCGGTGTCTTCGGGGTTCTTATCTTTTTTAGGAATTAGTGTGATAATTGACTCGTCCAGAGTCTATGGTAAAGTCTGCTCTTTTGTATGCCTGGGTATACATGCATTGTAATCGTGGGGAAATTATATTGTTAAATTTTTTTGTAAAATTCATTGCTGAGCCCATCTGGGCCAGGTGTTTTTCCGCTTTTTAGTGATTTAATAGTCTCTGAGATGTCCTTAACTTTTATCTCTGAACCTAACTCCTTGCGTTCCGTCTTGCTGAGGGTTGGAAGATTGCACTTATCCAGAAAGGTCTGCATTGTCACTGGGTCGGCTGTTGTTTGAGATGAGTAGAGGGTTTGGTAAAACTGTTGAAATCTTTCATTAATCATTTGGGCAATGAGAGCAATTCTCCTTTTTCCGATCTGATTTTACGTATCATACAGTCGTTTTCTAATTTATGAAGTTGTCTTACTAAAAGTTTATGGGGTTTATCGCCAAATTCAAATTGTTTTTGTTTTGTGAATTGAAATGCTCTACTGATTCTTGTTGAGAGTATCTGGTTTAATTTGTATTTGAGTACAGATATTTTGTTATGTTTTTCTATGGATGGGTAGGCAGCGTTTTCTATGTCTAACTGTTCTATTTGTTTTTCTAGCTCTGTTTGTTCTGCCTTTCTTTTCTTATTCTGAGTTGCTTGGTATTAAATGATGCAGCCTCTGAGGAAAGCTTTAACGGTTTCCCAGGGCAGTGATGGAGAAACCCCAGGAGTGTCATTCGTCTCAAAGAAGAATTCTATCTAGGATTTCCGGTATTCACAGAATTTAGCTTCTGTGAGCATTTTGCGGATTAAATTTCCAGCTTGATTGATTTTTCTCAATTCCCTTCAATTTCACAGAGAACGTAAGAGGACTGTGGTCTGAAATAATGATATTGTGATATTTTGGGTTATAAGTGTATGGCATGAGTTTAGAGTCTACCAGAAAATAATCCATTCTTCTGTAAACTTTATGGACGCCTGAGTAGAAGGAGTACGCTCTTCCTGATGGGTTGGCAATCCTCCATACATCATGTATATTTGTGTTGTTTATAAAGGTGTTCAGAAATTCACTGGATTTGGATGTTGTGGTGGGGTGGGCGTGGTTTGAGCGTCGGCTGCAGAGAGAGAGAGTGTGAGAGGAGCGGCTCTCGGATCCTTCGTCACAACTGTCAGCTGGAGGTAATCAGCGCCGATAATTGTTAATTGTTTTATTGCGCTGATTGCCTCTGATTGCTTTCAACAGTGAGCCTGGGGTTTTTAAAAGCCAGACCGGAAGCCGGAGAGAAAGGATCGCCAATGACAAGACGGCTACGGAACTGTGATACACAGTCTGAAACAGTGTCTGTAAAAACCGTATCTGACAATAAAATAGCACGGAAGTGCGGGTTATGGAACCAGTCAGTCTCCCGTGAGTGTGTTTTATCTGAGAGGGGTGGCACTCACTTGCCACAGTGGTGGCCCGTGCGAGGGAACGCAGCAGCATAGTAAAACACATTACACCGAGGAGACAAACATGGACCACAGCCAGGAGCCAGGGGAAACGGCACAACCGGTGGTAGCGCTGGCGAGGATGCTGGAGGGGATGGCGGCGATGCAGGAGAGGCAGGCGGCGATGCACGCCGAACAACTGGAGGCTCTGCGGGCACAGACCTCCCTCCAAACCCAGGCTCTACTGCAGCTGGCGGCTGCGGGAGAAACCAGCTCCCGAGAGCGACAGACTGGACCCCCCGTAGCTCTCCATCTGCCCAAAATGACCCAGGAGGACGACGCGGAGGCTTTCCTCGAGGGGTTTGAGGTGGCAGCGAGGGCGAGTAAATGGCCGGAGGAAGAGTGGGTCGTCCGCCTCCTGCCCCTCTTAACTGGGGAGGCACAACAAGCGGCACACAGCCTACCCCCCCCAGCGCGGGCGGTCTACGCCAACCTAAAGAAGGCGGTCCTGGACCGCCTGGGATACAGCCCTGAAGAGCACCGGCGACGGTTCAGGGAGACGGCCCTGGCAGGAGCGGACCGACCGTTCGCCTACGCCCAGAGACTGCTGGACATGGCGCGTCGGTGGCTCCGACCGGAACTCCGGTCAGCCGACGGAGTGGTGGAGCTGGTGACCCTAGAACGTTTTATTGATGGCCTCCCAGGGGAGACGGCGAATTGGGTGAGGTGCCATCGCCCGACCGGGTTGGCGGCCGCCGTCAGCCTGGCGGAGGACCACCTGGCGCTCTACCCCCGTGGCCAGTTACAGCAGCAGCAGCAGCAGCAAGGACGGGCAGACCCGGCTCTGCGCAGGAGAGCCCTTCCTCGTTCCCATCCTTCCCCCCTTTCTTCCTCCCTTCCCCGTGCCCAAACCCCCTCATTTTCCCGTAACAACCCTTTTGTTCCTGTTTCCCCAGCCCCAGGCTCAGTGGCGGCGGGGTGCGACCCACAGAGAGCTCCTCAGACGCCCGGGGTGTTGGCGGTGCGGACAACCGGGTCACCTGCGCCGCGAGTGCCCGCTCATGGAGGTGGGGCAGGTGGTTCGTGTTGTCGGCCCGCCCACCTCCACTCCCGACCCAGACGGAGCGTACTGTATTCCGGTAAGGATTCAAGGGAGTGAACACCAGGCGCTGTTGGACTCAGGGGCTATGCAGACCATGATTCGACAAAGCCTGGTTCGACCCGAGGCGTTGTTAGAAGCATCAATGGTATCTATAAGGTGTGTGCATGGGGATTTACACGCGTACCCTATCGTCTCAGTGGAAATTCGGTGTCAAGGGAAAAAACATAAAATAAAGGCTGCGGTTAGCTCCCGCCTCTCGCACCCTCTGATTTTAGGCACTGATTGGCCGGGGTTCCGCCAGGCAGCTGGTAAGGTAGGGGGGGTGCGTTCACGACAGGTAGGGCTGTGTGATGTGTGTGCTGCTGTCAGCGGTGACGCGGGGTCGTCCGACGCAGCAGAGGGGGAGCCGGCACCAGTGGAGCCTCCGGGGGAGACTCCGCAGGTACCGGTGTTTCGCCCCATGGAGGATTTCCCACTCGAGCAGTCTCGTGATGACACCCTACGCTTTGCCTTTGACCGCGTGATGTCTATTGATGGTCAACAGGTGCGCCCTGATGCAACACTCACTCACCCGTATTTTGTAATAATTCGGGATAGATTATACCGAGTGTGTCGTGACACTCAGACTAATGAGGAAATCACCCAATTGCTGGTGCCTAAAAGCTCTCGGGAAATGGTTTTTCAGACGGCTCATTTTAACCCCATGGCTGGTCATTTAGGGTATGAGAAAACACTGAACCGGATAATGGCCCGTTTCTATTGGCCGGGCATTTGGGCCGACGTGCGTCGGTGGTGTGCGTCGTGCCCTGAATGCCAACTAGTAAATTCCCCGGCTATACCAAAAGCGCCGTTGCGCCCCCTTCCTCTAATGGAGGTCCCTTTTGAGAGAGTGGGGATGGACCTCATCGGGCCGTTTGATCGGAGCACGCAGGGATACCGTTTCGTGTTAGTTCTGGTGGATTATGCGACAAGGTATCCCGAAGCAGTTCCTTTGCGCAGCATTTCGGCAAAAAGTGTTGCGCAGGCATTGTTTCAAATAATCTCCCGAGTCGGAATCCCGAAAGAGATTCTGACTGACCAGGGCACACAGTTTATGTCACGCACACTACGCGAACTGTACGGGTTATTGGGCATTCATTCTATTAGAACCAGCGTGTACCATCCCCAAACGGATGGGCTGGTTGAGCGTTTTAATAGAACGTTGAAGTCGATGATCCGGAAGTTCGTTCATGAGGACAGCCGTAATTGGGATAAGTGGTTATCTCCTCTGGTGTTTGCAGTGCGGGAGGTTCCCCAGGCCTCCACGGGATTTTCTCCCTTTGAACTACTGTTCGGTAGGAAACCCCGGGGGATATTGGACCTAGTTAAAGAAAACTGGGAGGAGGGTCCGAGTCCTAGTAAAAATGAATTGCAATACGTGCTGGACCTGCGAGCAAAACTCCATACACTGGGTAAGTTGTCACGGGAGAATTTGCTCGAGGCGCAGACACGCCAACAACAGCACTACAACAGAGGAGCTAAACTACGGCAATTTTCACTGGGAGATAAAGTTCTTGTGTTACTCCCTACCTCTAGTTCTAAATTACTCGCCAAGTGGCAAGGGCCCTTTGCGGTCACACGGCGAGTGGGGGAGGTTGACTATGAGGTAGAGCGTACTGATAGAGAGGGGGCAAAACAGATTTATCACCTCAATCTCCTGAAAGCGTGGAAGGAGGTGGTGGCTGTCTCTCTGGTTACGGTGGATAAGGAGAGAGATGAGCTGGGGCCGGAGGTACCAAATTCATCCAATCAGATCTCAACCCTTTCAGATGACCATCTCTCACCGAATCAGAGAGCAGACCTTGCCTTGTTGCAAAAGCGTTTTGCTGATGTGTTTTCCCCCATACCAGGACGCACGCACCTCATACACCACCACATTGAGACTTCCCCGGGGGTGACGGTGCGGACCCGCCCCTATAGATTGCCGGAACACAAAAAGAAATTGGTTCAGGCAGAGATAAAGGCAATGCTAGAGCTGGGGGTAATAGAGGAATCCCACAGTCCCTGGAGTAGCCCCATTGTGCTGGTCGGTAAGCCTGATGGGTCTATTCGCTTCTGTGTGGATTATAGAAAGGTAAATGAAGTGTCACGGTTTGATGCTTATCCAATGCCTCGGGTCGACGAGCTCTTGGATCGGCTTGGCACGGCTCGATTTTTTTCGACGCTGGATTTAACCAAGGGTTACTGGCAGATTCCCTTATCTGCCAAATCTAAGGAGAAAACGGCTTTCTCCGCTCCGGATGGTTTGTACCAATTCAGGACACTTCCGTTTGGGTTATTCGGAGCCCCTGCCACATTCCAGCGCCTGATGGATCGGGTATTGCGTCCGCATGCTGGTTATGCTGCTGCCTATCTGGATGATGTAATTATCCATAGCAGCAGTTGGGAGCAGCATTTGCAGCATGTGGGGGCAGTGCTCGAATCCTTAAGGCAGGCAGGGCTCACGGCTAACCCAAAGAAGTGTGCTATTGGCCGAGCGGAGGTACGGTATTTGGGGTACCACTTGGGAAGTGGACAGGTGCGGCCTCTAGTGGACAAAACCGCGCGATTGCAGCCTGTCCCCGACCCAAGTCAAAAAAAGAGGTAAGGAGGTTCTTGGGCTGGCCGGCTATTACAGGAGGTTCATCCCGGCATTTTTGGAGCTAACCAGCCCCCTAACTGACTTAACCCGAAAAGGTGCCTCAGATCCGGTCCAGTGGACGGAACCGTGCCAGCGGGCGTTTGAGAGGGTAAAAGAAGCTCTCTGTGGGGAGCCGCTCTTGTTCACACCTAACTTCTCTCTCCCCTTTGTTTTGCAGACTGACGCGTCGGACAGAGGGCTGGGGGCTGTTTTGACCCAGCAGGTGGAGGGAGTCGACCGCCCCGTGCTGTACATTAGCCGGAAACTGTCACAACGGGAGGCGAAGTACAGCACGGTGGAGAAAGAGTGCCTCGCCATTCGGTGGGCGGTCGGAGCCCTCCGTTATTACCTTCTGGGTCGCCCATTCACCCTCTGTTCGGACCATGCCCCCCTCCAATGGCTCCACCGCATGAAGGATACCAACGCCCGGATCACTCGGTGGTATCTGGCTTTGCAGCCTTTTAACTTCAATGTGATTCATAGACCGGGTGCACGGATGGTCGTGGCGGACTTCCTCTCTTGCCCCCAGGAGGAGGAGGGGGGGGAGAGGGGGGGGGTTGGTCATCGGCCGGATGGCTCCCCGGCCTAAGTCGGGCGGTGGGGGTATGTGGTGGGGTGGGCGTGGTTTGAGCGTCGGCTGCAGAGAGAGAGAGTGTGAGAGGAGCGGCTCTCAGGATCCTTCGTCACAACTGTCAGCTGGAGGTAATCAGCGCCGATAATTGTTAATTGTTTTATTGCGCTGATTGCCTCTGATTGCTTTCAACAGTGAGCCTGGGGTTTTTAAAAGCCAGACCGGAAGCCGGAGGGAGAGGATCGCCAATGACAAGACGGCTACGGAACTGTGATACACAGTCTGAAACAGTGTCTGTAAAAACCGTATCTGACAATAAAATAGCACGGAAGTGCGGGTTACGGAACCAGTCAGTCTCCCGTGAGTGTGTTTTATCTGAGAGGGGTGGCACTCACTTGCCACAGATGTATTTATTCTTTGAGAAAAAGATCTAAGTATTGGTCTAGCACACAATTTAAATCACCCTCAATTATCAAATTGGACTGGGATATATCTGGGATTAAATCAAATACTTTATTGAAAAATTGGGGGTTATCGAAATTTGCACCGTATAGGTTCACCAAAGTCAGCGAGGTTGTGTACAGTTCTCCAGTGACTATGATGTACCTACCCTTCTTATCAGCTATTGTGTCTTGTGTTTGAACGGAATACCTTTGCGAATTAGAATTGCAGTACCCCTGGCTTTGGAAGGAAAATTTGAGTGGTATAGCTGTCCAATCCACCTTCCCCTCAGCCTTGTCATGGTTCTGTGTTTTCCTGTCAGTGTTTCCCTTGTTGGGCCGCCAGATGGCGGCACTTCTGTTTTGTGTCCTGCTCCCCCCTGTTAATTGTATTATTGTTGTCTCGTTATTCTATCATTGTTCCCACCTGTGTCTTGTTATCCCCTTCTTTTCTGGGTTGATTGTTTTTTGAGTTCACCTGTGTCTTGTTACCCCCTGTCTATTTAAGTTCCTTTTCCCTTGACTCGGGTGCTGGTTCCTTGTGTTTGTTTCCTACTTGTGTTTGATCTGTTTGAATGTACTCTGCCTGCCTGTGTTCTGCCCTGCCTGTGTTTTTGAGTTCCTGTTGTTTTCTGTTTTATTAGATATTTTTTGAGTTTGTGTTTTTGCCCATCGTGGCCTTTTCTGTTCCCTGCTTGTTTGCCTGTTGTGTAAGTAAAGTCTTTGTTAATTTTCCATTTTTGAGTTTGTGTTTTTTTCCCCCTCTGCATTTGGGTCCCCTCTACCCGTTACGTGACAAGCCTATTGTGTGAGTCATTCTTCAGATGAGTCTCCTGTAAGAATATTATGTCTGTGTTAAGGGATTTTAAGTGAGCTAGTTTTTTGCCCCTTTTTATTGGTTCATTTGCACCCTTCATATTCCAACTACAAAAGGTGAGTCCATTTCCCCCCGTTCTGCGTGCTACATCATCTTGCATAACCTACTTGGTATTCTGTATTATCTGCTGAATGAAATGGTCCATCTTTAGCAATTCAAGTATATTTTCAAGTGTAGTCAGGGTAAACACCCCCCCCCCCCCCCCCCACAGATCCCCAAGGAAAGTATGAAGGTTAAGAACATTAGTGCAGATTGGAAAATCAGTACAAGGGTAAACAGATTTTTTTTTTAAAAGGGTGAAAAAAGAAAAAAGAAAGCACCTCAGACCGCAAAGGCTCAAAACAGCGGTAGTCTTAAAGCAACCTTCCGTACAATTAACTTCTAATACATTCTAGAGGTTCAGCTTACCACTCTAATTAAAGTTCTATAAACTTACTTGTCTATAAACTTGTGGGATAATAGTCAAAACCCATTCTATTTACATTTCAACAAGAAAGAATTAGGAGGAACACCTTGAATATTAAAGTGTATAAAGCAACTCAATATAAGCTATAACAAAGCATCAAAATAAGTAGCTGAATGCGTAATTGATGGGCATAGATCTCGTAACAATTATCTTTCAGTTTTTACCGTATACAAGACAGTGAATCCAAAAACAGTCCATGACCTAGTCATTTTAATACTTATCCCCTGGCGGCTCCAGCGATGCTCTGGGCATACTGTAATGGTGCTTTGGGGTCAGTGAAGAGGGTGTCAGCGCCGTCATATGTAATGCGGAGTTTGGCCGGATACAAGAGTCCAAATTGGACTCCTGGTATGTCTCTCAGTATTCCTCTTGTCTTGCTGAAAAGTGCCCTTTATTTAACAACTTCTGGGGGGAAATCCTGGAAGATCTGAATCCGTTGTCCTTGGTATGACAGGTTT